>NW_021620769.1:2694786-2741967 GCF_004785775.1 Grammomys surdaster | reverse complement strand
TCCTCCTCCTCCTCCTCCTCCTTCTCCTTCTCCTCCTCCTCCTCCTTTTCTCCTTCCTCCTTCCTCCTTCTCCCTCCTCCTCCTCCTCTTCCTCCTCCTCCTCCTTCTTCTTCTTTTATAAATCATGACCAGTGTGAAGTTTTAACTAAGACACTACATCATTAAAAAACAGTCACAGTAATATGACATCAGTGTCATATTTATCTGTTTATATTGTATTTATTTGTTTAATGACTCTGCAAAATTCCTGCTTCAACCACAAAATTAATATCTCCCACTGGCATTGTGAACCATTCAGAAAATAAAGTCTACCTCGGCTGCGTAGTCTTTCTTGAGTAATCAGGGGTTGAAAGGGAAATCTGTGGCCTGGCCCGAGCAGATGAGTCTTACTGTCCGTCTTCTTGGATCCTCCAAACTCCTCTTGCTGTTCACTATCTTGTTTTTGATGTCTTTTAGCCAACACTGATTTATTTTGCATGTTCCGTGAAGTACTAACCAAATATGACTGAAAGTACCCTTCATCTCTCATGAGCATCTTAGAGGTAAGGCATGCCTGGCTGTGAGTGGTACAGACATGGCCCAGATCTTGGCCAGGATGAGGCATCTCTGTGGCATCTGGATCATCTTCAGGCTGTGGGGAGGAGGCTGAAGAGACAGATTAAGTAGTTCTTCTCTCTGTGTAGAGGTCTGGTTCACACTGTTGCTATTCCATCTTGGGAAAACATCCAGGAAGTGACTGTTTGTAGCTTTTGGGAGGTCAGGAGTACCTTGCTGGAAAGGGCAGGTTGGCCTGACCCATGTTCTTCCCTTTCACCAAACAGGTTTGCACTGAAGACTTAACCCATGTGAACTCCTCCAGGGCACTGCCTCTCGAGCTCTTTAGCCCTTTCTACATGTTTAAACCTGAAAACCTGGCTGGTTTTCCACTTTCTGCAATTGGCATTAAAGAAACAAAGCGCATGTAAATAGGTTTCTTAAAAACCACTCAATCCCGTCTATAGATGCTCCTGGGAAGATGCAGTGCAGACTGTTCTTGAATATAATCCAATACAACAAAAAATCTAATTCACTGCTTTGTACTCTGGTTTATACTTACACAGAACTTCAGAGTGTGTTTCCTTAACCTAGCAAATGCAAAGTTTTCACCCTGCCGCCCTTCCACCCGTCACTCCTGCTTTGCAAGCTTTACCAGGGATTATTTGTCTTATAATGCAAGAAAAAGATCAATGTATTTGTTCTACAAATTCCAAAATAATGGAAAGCTAAGCCTTCAGCAAACACCCTCATCATGCAACCTTCAATTGGTAGCTATTGGGTGGGGACTTAGTGTAACAGTAGAAGATTTAGGTGGGATGGCGGTGTATGTCTGTAGTCATGACGATTAAAAGGAATGAGCGGTAGAGTGGTGCGTTCTAACTCAGCCTGGGCTACATAGTGAAATCCTATCTTCTAAAACACATACCAAAAATCTCTTTTCTCTCTTTCTTTTTCTGATGTGGAAACTGCATCTCATATGTTAAAGATGCCTTGGGGTCTGATAATTCTGTAGTGATTCCCTCCCGTCAAGCAGCATAACCCTGAATTAACAGACTATGTAGCTCACCTATTTCTGTATTTTAAAAATATATTTGTTTTATTTTTAAATATGTATTCCTATCTCAGTGTGTGCAGATAATGCAGATGCTCTTGGTGGTCAGAGGCCTTGGATCCCCATAGCTGAAGTTACCAGCAGTTGTGAGCCGTCCCACCCCTGGCTGGACATGGGTGCTGGAAACTAAACTCCAGTCCTCTGAAAAAGCGGCAAGAGCTCTTAAATGTTGCGCCGGGTCTCCAGCCACCTTTATTTACTTTCTTACATTTTTATTTTGTGCATGTTTGTGTGTGTGTGTGTATGTGCACGGACGAGCGCGTGCCCGCTCATGTGCATGAGCACACATTCACTTGTATGTGTGAGTTTTGTACATGAGTGAGCATACATGTATATGTATGCATAAGTGTGTGCACTTGCATATGCCACAAAGTATGTTTGCAGGTCAGAGGACAATGTACAGAATTCAGTTCTCTCTTTCTACCATGTGGATCTTGGAGATCAAATTACATCATTAGGCTTCATAACAGGTGCCTTTACCCAATGAGACTCTCAACAGCCTCTGTTTCATCATCACCATCACCATCACCACCACCACCATCACCACCACCACCATCACCACCAACATCACCACCACCACCACCACCACCACCACCACCACCATCACCATCACCACCACCACCACCACCACCACCACCACCACCACCACCATCACCACCACCACCACCATCACCATCACCATTTGTGATGTGAAGTGCTGGAGTTGAACCCAGACCTTCACATATGTCAGGCAAGCACACCATGATTGGAGTTCCCGTTCCAGCCTTAGTGGTAGTTATATTTGTTTCCTCGACTTCTGGCAAAGAATGTCTGGTTGTAGCTGGGCTGTTTGTGGGCTGCCATAGACTGCAGAGTACCACACATTCCCTTGGTAAGAACACTGTAATCGCATCCATGTAAACATTTCTCCCTTGGTTCTTCAGAAACTTGATAATATGTACTGCAAATATTTGTCTTCTCCATGGATGTGCTTTTTAAACCTTCATTTATTTTTTGAGATAGGGCCCCTCTGTGTAGTAATGGTTGGTCTTAAACTTGTGCTCCTCCAGCCTCAGCCACCTGAGTGCTGGAATTACGGGTGTGTGCTATTTCATGTGGCTCATAATTTTAATGAGAATTTTTTAAAATTATTTTTTCAGTTCCAGAGGTAGTCTATTTTTTAATCATCTGAAGCAGATTAATGTATGAAAGCATAAGAACTGTACAGTGATGTTTTGACATATACATACACAAGGAAATTTTATTTTCAAAAAGTACCTTGGAGCCACAATGCTGGAAGAGATTTAGCTCCCAGAATAATGGAAAAACTTAGAACCTAAATAATTGATAGATATGAAAAACTTGTGAAGGCTGGACAATGATATGGAAAGATACGGAAAATCCACTGCTAAACAGCGTGATTTGGGAGCGAGCCTGCTCTAGCGAACTCCGTTGCTCTGTACTGTTACAAGCCTGAGTATAAACGCACGGAAACAGGGCTGACAGCAATGGAGACTCTGCTGGGAAGACCGCGTTCTCCTTTTGTTTATGATCTTATCACTGGAGAGACATTTCAGTAATGCTGGTTTGTTAGGAGAAAGATCAGTAGTGATTGGGAAACGCCTCTGTGGATAGGAGTGCTTGATGTATTATCGCGAGGACCTGAGTTCTAATCACCAGAACCAGTGGAAAACGCCAGGCATGTCTCAGTACGTTTGTAATCCCAGCACTTGGGGGAGAACGTGGGGAAACAGAGGCAGGAGGATCATGGGTACCGACTGGCAGCAACCCTAATTCCAGGTTCAGGGAACAATTCTATGTCAAGTGAATAAGGTGAAGAGGAGTAGGGTGGACCCCCAAGTCTTCCTCTGTTCTTTGCACATGCACATACAGAAAGTGTACACACTAGTATAAGGGACATACACGTCCACACACATACATACACACAAAACATAAAACATACACTCTCATATACAACACACACACATATGCATGTACTCAAAGACATACACTCTTACACACAACACACACACATACATTCAAACAGACATATACTCTCCCATACACTCACACACACATACACGTGCAGACACTACTCACACGTACACACCACACAGACACACACACAGACACACACACACTAAAAGGAAGGAATAAAGGACAGAGTTACAAAGCAAGCAAAGCATTAAAATGCATGCAGTAAGTTTATCCTCAGTTTTGATCGCTAGATGTCACTAAAGTCACAGAGATTGTCAATAGTCTCTTTCCCTGTTTTATTTATTTATTTATTTATTTATTTATTTTTTAGTCAAGGGCTGTTTCTGGGCTTCTCTTGCTTCAGTTTCAAGCATTTACTGGAACATCTCTTTCTGCTTAGACTTAAAGCAGAGTAAACTATTTGGATTAGGTTTTTTCCCCCTAATATTAATATTCCCCGAAACAGACAGCCATCTATCCACGGGACTATTCAAAACAGATGGGTGTTTTTGGAAAAGTGATTTATTCCCTCCTCTGATACCAAAGGGCTTGTTGGCTGATACCAGCTCAATGTGAGTTCTGAGTAATGTTGTTGAGACAGAACCACAGCTTGTCCAGCAGCGGCACACACCGTTCAAACGAAACAGCATGGGCCATTTCAAGGAAAAACGTCCTGCCTTTACTGGTAACATGTGTGGGGTAGGAGGGTTTCAATGAAGCAGAACCTTTGAGAACACCCAATACATCTTTTGAATAGCAGACTACTCTCCCTTTCCCTCTGCTTCTGCTCCTGCTCCTGCTCCTGTTCCTGCTCCTGCTCCTTCTCCTGCTCCTTCTCCTGCTCCTTCTCCTTCTCTTTCTCTTCCTCCTCCTCTTCTTCCTCCTCATCTTCTTTCTCTTCCTCCTCCTTATCTTAAACTTCATATTAACCCAAAGTTATGAAGAGGCAGATATTATCACAAAACTAAATTAGGTCCTGAAAATATTCCAAGAGACTGTGTTCCTTCACAGGGCCACTCAGACTGAGCTAGAAAAAACACAGTTGTTAATGTCAATGTTCTTAACATACTGACATCCCAGAGAAAGATGATTTATGCCCCAGATTGCAGTTGTCATGCTTAGGCGAGATGCAGCATGCAGAATGTGTGTATTCATCAGAAGCTAAAATGGCAAAGATGTGATAGGTGGTGGGCCTCTCCCGTGGTCAGCGCTTCAGTTACTAACAGCCACACTGCTTATCTGGTTGTGAGAATGAGCCTTTGTTTGAATGGTTTCTGAAGGTCCTCTCAGTAAGAACCCCCTCAGTGTTCAGATAGTTGACAGATTCAAGGTTGAGCCTTTCTGACAAGCCATAAACTAAGAGCCTTCAAGCCAACATCAACCTGGCGGGTTCTGCAGCTGAGCTTACTCCTTATGCAATGGATTTGATTGGACTTTGATCTCTGTTAACTTTGAAGTAGCCAAGGTCCCTACTTTCCATAAGGTTTTCTCCACCTTTCCCTGAAGTTAAATCAGACAGGCCAGCAAAGAAAAATCTAAACCTGAAAAAAGTGAAAACAACTAGGCGAAGTCAGGTATGTGTTTCCAGTATTTTGTTTCATGTCGAACATTGCTGTAGTTAAAGCGCTCATGTCAGCAAGTTATTCATTAAATTGTAAATGATAGTCTCATTTTCCATTGCATTGTGGGAGAACGCAATGCTGAGAACCTGTTGTATGATTCATCTGAGAAGTGCATTTCATTGCAAGATGATAGATTGTAGTTAATGGTGTAATTAAAACTATGACTCCAAAAAAGATTGGGTAAAGGAATGTAGAGACACACGATGGAGTCCATGTACAAATATATACATATGCATATATGAAATTTTCATCTAAAAAGAGTAATTACAAAACTTGGCCCACCCCAGCACCATTTATCTCTTCCATGATATTTCACCTCACCCTCCTCCAGAAAAGGTAAGTACACCTCACCCTCCTCCAGGAAAGGTAAATACAGATTTCTGTCATATGGAGAAATGTGCAGACTATCCTAGGGTCTGTGCTTGTAGTCACTTCAGCAGGAAGAAGCAGAAGTGTGTTATTTTTTGGGCCATGAAGAAGGACTCTGTTCTCCTTTGGGTATGTCAGAGCCTGTCAACTTTCAAACCCAGTAGAGTGATTGGACATTTTATCTGACTGGTAATACAGTAAAGACATTGGGACACTTCTTTACTGTGGTACTTAAAAGTACTTTGGAGTAGGAAGCAAGCTATTCCTCTCCCTGGGTACTGAAGCTCATTCCTGCACTAGATTTCTGATTCCCTTTGACATATGGGGAAAAAAGCCAGAAGGAGATACATTTACTATTCATACTGGAAAAGCGTAGGGGAGGATGTTAAAAGATGAGGCTTCAGAGCTAAAGAGGTGATAGAAAAAGGAAAAAACCCACATGAGCCTCTATGCTCATGCTTCTCGGCGACAACTGTCCCTGGTAAAATGAGGCAGTGTCCAGGTGACAAGATGCACGGCTTTAACCGTGTCTTATGGAATGAAAGTGAGAGTGTGTTAGTGGGCTGTTTGTCCTGGTTCACCCTGGTACTTTTGAGTCTCCGTATTCTTCACTGACATCATAAAGCCATATGCAAGGTAGTCGTGAATCTCAGTTTCATCATTTCTAAAGTGGAGCTGGGACCCAGGTAAGAATGAAGAAAGAATCTTAGTGTGAGCTACTCGTGTGTTCTCTTTTATGGATATTGGCTGGAAGATTAAGTGGGGACATTACTTGTAAACTACAAGGTGTTAGTCAACTATTGAGTCTTTATTAGTGTTATTCTTAATCTATATTTTGGATGCACTTATATCTACCATTAAAAAAATTCAGTGAACAGAATATATGGTCTAGAATTGATGTAGGAATTCTACTTGTTAATGTAAAACCAGATTTAGGGGAGTAATCATTTACTGTCTCCTCAGGGGAGAGTGGTTAACAAAGAACTTAACTTAGACTTTGGAAAGCTTCCACTTTTCTTCCTTCAGACACTAAGGTGCCCATGAGGTTAGAAAAGACATGGAGTTAGGAATTGGTGTGGAAGAGAAATAATGCCTGAGTACAGACTGTGATCCTAATTATTGTCAAGGATGAAAATATTATCTCTGACTCTTTCGCCTGTTCTTGGGTCTCCTTTCTTCCCATTGGGTTGCCTTGGGCAGCCTTGATATGAGGGACTTTGCCTTGGTTATTTTATCTTGTTTTGTCCTATTTGGCTGAGATTTCTTGAGGTCTGATCTTTTCTGGAAAGGAAATGGGAAGGGAGTGGATCTGGAGGTGGGGGAAGCTAGGAGGAGTGGAGGAAGGAGAAAATGTGGTTGGAATATATTATAGTATTTTATGAGAGAAAAATCTATTCTCAATAAAAGAATAAAGAATGGAAAACCATCTTAACATGTAGCTTTCTTTGAAGGGTAAGCATCTGTAATTAAACACAGACCACTAAGTAGATCTAGAAAGAGTTGATGTGTGGGGGCTAAAGGTTCACCTCCAAGGAACAGTAGAATATTCTTAAAGTTACTTGTATGTGCTGAAAATGTTCAAACCATGCAGATAAATCATAGGTCCATCATAGAAAAAGCTGACTCCACAGGATGAGACCCAGAGATTTAAATGCCTTGGGGCAAAGAATTCTAGGCATCCTTGAGGGGCACTAAAAATGGAAAAAATAGAGGCCCAATTTAGAAGTCTAGGACTCATGTAACCCAGACTTACTAAACCCATTTGATACTTCGTGTAGGTGTTTCTTCATAAACTAGGTTCCTAATGGACAAAGTCATAGAAGACACCTTAAAGAATCAACCTCAGCTGCCAATCAATCTGATATCAAATGACTAGACAAAGAGCCACTAGAAGAAACAACACTGAAACTTAAGAACTTGCTAGAAAACTAGCCCATTTCTGCTTCTGGCTGCGAGTTTCTTCAAATTTTCAAAAAAAAAAATCTTCTGAACTCCATTATCTTTATGTGGAATGAGACGTTTTTGGGTTACATGCAAAATGTATGTTGAGTGCTGTGACATAATGTGCAGCTAGAATAATGGATCATATTTTTAATAAAATGCTCACAAAATGCTCAGTCATATGGTCAGGGGCTTCAACCAAAGGCTCTCTGTGGAAGTATGTTAGGAATGTCGGAGCTGTCCTGAAGAATGTTCTATGCTAACTTGGAGGGTGAAAAATGAGGGCTCAGATAACAAGAGCCAAACAAAATGGGAATCACACTCTAATACGCTCTTTGAATGTCTGTTCAAGTAAAAGTCTCATTGGACCAAACAGAAACAACTTCCACTGTAAAGATTTATTCTTTTGAACTCTGAAAATTGTCTTTGCGCCCAGAGACTTTGCCCAGTCTATTTGTTTTTCAGTTTTGGAGAAAGAAGGGCCTCATAGGGTTCAGGTTGATCTTAAACTCACTACGTATCCAAGGATGAACAGCCTTTGGAATTCTGATCCTCCTTCCTCCATCTCACAAGTCTGTGATTTCAGGAGTGTGCCATCATCAAGCAGAAGGCATTATTTTAAAATATAATTAATTTTATTAAAAATCAATTTGTTGATTAATGCTTCTTTATTGGAAATGTTAAACTCCAATAAATGTCTACAAAATATACAGTCTTGTACTTATCTGCATTTAGTTCTTTCTAAGGGAAATTTAGCCAACAAAACTGATGACTCAGAATTGATATGGTAATTCTATCAGATGCCGAAAAGCTAATTTTAAGTCAGTATACATTTTTTTCTCCATGAAAAACATGTATAGTGACTAAAAAACAGTTAACACTGATGTTTGTTTAGTGACTACCACCCTTCTCCTCTGAACAGTCCAGTGTACGCAATGATTGAGGAAGCGAGATGCCTCATCCTCAGTGGACTATGTCTCCTTGTAGGCTCTTGACGGTGTGCTCATTGCCAGTTCTGCAGCATGGCCACATGCACAGTGAAAGCCGTCAGGGGAAGGGGAGAGTTCCAAACCTAGCTACACGAGATGTCTGAGGAAAGTCAAAGAAGACACAGACTGAGTTTCTCCTGACACTCCGATAGTTTGTTCTGACACAGTTTGTTCTGACTTACACCTCGGGTGATTCATTGACATTGTCCACTGATGCTTCACTGAAGGCCAGGCTGCACTGTCATCAGTGATAATTTGTAGTCATTTATCACGAAGAGATTATGGTCTTTTGTTCATAAAGTACTCAGTGAAGTGTTCAGTAAAGCAATCACAGAAGCATTAGATATCAGTAAGTAGTTATAACGGGACAAAATTAAATTATTGCAAGGCCTTCCAAGGACAGATTCATTATGGCAAAACAGAGCCATGGGTAAGACATGAATCAGAAGACAGACAAGGCAGCGTAGAGATAGCTGAACCTGGTAGGCACTAACAGAGAGCCTGGAAAGGATGGCATGTGTAGAGTGTCAGCAGGGGAGAGATAGGATAGCACATGGCTAGGTGACTCCCAGACTTACAGATTGGCAGTCTGGAAGTGTGTTAGAATTATTCCCCAAGATGGAAAAATAATCACACAGAGAGGGACAGAGAGTGAATAGACAACAGGCAGGCTCAATTATCAGATAGTATAAAAAAAAAGCAACGGGATACAGAGAAATAAGTATTTTCTAGACTAGTACCTAAAATAATAGGGTATCAAAATCAGAGGCATCAAGGACTTTGGTTATGACATGGAAATATTTCCATCACGACTCAGACCTGTCTTTCATGACTCAATAGATTTAAATTAAGTATGACTATTCATTATAATAAAACTTGAGAAAATGCGGTAATGAATATCAAAAGGATTCCCAAGGTTAGTATTTTATTTAATAATTTCACTATTAGGGAGCTAGGAAACTAGCACTGATGTACGTAATGCACAAAGGATGTATAGAGCAACAGAGAAAGGATCAAGACATGAAGCCAAACTGGACATCCAACAGGAAGGCCACAACAACCACTCACATACAGCAACACAAATAATCAGCCTTGAAAATTATTTTTTTCTTGTCAACTCTTAAAACATGTGAAATCTTTAGTTTATTTTCCTCACTGAACAAATCATCAGAACAAAGCAGAGGTATGAAATAAAAACCACATGTCATCTCCCTGGGTTCCTCAACTTGGAGGTCCAGGAGTGACTTCTCCTGCTATCGGCCCCAGCTGGCAACAACATCTCACGGCTTCCCACCTGGGCCTGGGGAGCCTTTTCCTGGTTCTGGATGCTGGCTGGAAGCCTGTATGGTGCCATGTGGAGCCTATCACAGGATCCTCACAACACAACAGCTCGGTACCCCCAAATGAGTGATGACTCGCAGAACACAATATGGAAGCCACCAGTTGTTTCTGTATTACTCCTGGGAGTGACACCTGTCATTTCTGTCATAGGCCATTGTTAGTGACCAGTCTTGATACAGTTTGGAAGGATTCTGTGTAATAATAGAATGTCAGGAGGCCCAGACCTTTAAAGGCCATCTTGGAATGGGAATCCAGCTATTTCATGCATGACCATGATAATGGCAGCCTATTAACTGAGTGGGGAGATGGCTCAGCTGTTAAGTGCATAATGCTTTTGTAGTGGACCAGAGTTCTGATCACAAAATGCATATCAGGTGTCATACAACTATCTGTAACTCTATCTGTAACTCCAACCTTAGTTGGTTTATACCCCTTTCCAGCCTCCACAGGTACCTAGAGAAACATGTACCTACTCTTCCCTCATAATTTACAAAGAAAAGGTTAACTGAGTAAAATAAAGAATAAAGAAACCTTTTTTATAGGAAATGATAATATAGATTACAGATATTGTTTGTCTATATTATTATTTTTAAACTAATTTTTAATTTAGGGTTTTTTATTGTATGAGTATTCTGTCTGCATGTACATCTGCCTACAAGAAGAGGGCATTAGACCCCTTTATAGATGATTGCTGGGAATTGAACTCAGTACCTCTGGAAAAGCAGCTAGTGCTCTTAACTTCTGAGCCCCCATTTGTCTATATTATTAACAATGGTTTGTTTCTTTTTTTTCTGTATAGATTTTGACATATGAGAATTATAGAGTGGACTGGAAGATGGCTCAGCAATTAAGAGCATTTGCTGTCTTTCCAGAGGACCAATTCCCCATATCTGTGTGGAGGTCTAGTAGCAAGCACTGTTACTCTAGTTGCAAGGGATCTGATGTCCTCTTCTGACGTCTGTGGATGCCCTTACATGACATATGCCCATAAAGATACATACATATAAATAAAAGTAATAAAAATTAAATATTTTTTAAAGATTTATTTTGTGTATGTGAGTATACTGTCGCTGTCCTCAGACACACCAGAAGAGGGCATAAGATGTAATTACAGATGGTTGTGAGCCACCATGTGGTTGCTGGAAATTGAACTCAGGACCTCTGGAAGAGCAGACAGTGCTCTTAACCAATGAGCCATCTCTCCAACCCAAAATTAAATCTTTTAAAAAAGAATTTTATAACTAGCATAAATTTGTTCACTACATCCTTTGTAAATGCTTAAAAAAACAGAACAATTATTGACCAGTTAATATTAATTAGTCTTACATTCAGTATGAACATGAAAAATACAAACCAAAGGGGGAAGTATTCCAATAACTCCATCTGAGTAGGTCAATTCAGAATGCCAAGATTTGAAAGGACCCACATGCATCAGAGCACAGGTATCTTGTATGGATTCAAAGACAATAACTAGACTTCTGGATGCTGACTGTGAAGCTAATTTTTACTTCCATCTTCTAGAAAGATACTTTGTGCCTAGGTGAGGTGGCTTCTCAGGTAAGTTTCTAACTTTAAACTCCATTGATTTTCTGCAGATATTTATTAAATGCTTAATAGGCATTGAAAACATAATGCTTTCTTATTCAACTGCTCCACAGTCCAAGATTCACAAGGAATTTCTAGGTGTTTTTGGAAAGGAAAGTTGCTGCAAATGTTTATGTTTCACTTGCTCCATGAAATCCAGATCCTGCCACAGCACACCAGAGCTTGGCATTTGGAGGCATGAAAAGCAATACAGCAGTTTTCTGCAGCATTAACAACTTCAATTGCTTGCTCCATGGATGGGGCCATATCTGTGATTCTGCGCATTTAACCCTGAGCAGGGTTTGTTGACACCCAACAGAGGTCGATCCTGGTATTTTATTATTTACTGGCATTTCCTTCTGCAGGATGTCCGCTCTGCTTGTCTTCCCGCATGAGAGAGTGCAGATGTTCCTGAAAACTTCTTGTGGTGGATTGACTTGAAGCAAGATGCTGAGAGAGAAGGGGCGGAGCTTAAGAGGAGCTGTCAGGGCCAGCCAGGGGGAGGCAGCAGGACCCATCTGATTTTGCAGCTACTGAAACTGAGCTGTTCTCCAGGAAACAGATTCACTTTTGTTTCTGCTGAATCAGAGAACAAAATGTTCTGCTGCTCTTTTAAAGTTTTGACATTCAAATGTTACCATGACAAGGATGCTCTTGGAGAATCTATTTCCATGAAATGTCACTAAGATGTTTCTTGGAGTCTGAGGTACAGAGACCTGGATGCAGGAAAGGTGGCTCCAAAGATCATGGAAGATGTAATCTGACTGCAAATAGGGATGGATGAGCTATTATGAAGTCCAAAAAGCTCTAGACATCTCTATCAGGATATCACTCAAACGATAAGACCACTGCACCCTGTGAAGGGGTTGTGATTTAGACACCAATAACATGTTAAACAATCTGTGGCATATTGCGTGCTTTAACAGGTGGGTTTCCTGGCAGATGGAAAACACCAAGGTATGCCCCAAGAAAGGAAAAGAGCCTTGAGGATGTTGCTGTTAAGAGGCTACGTTGAGAGGATATATCTAGCTCATTCATGCACTATGGTTATGAACATGTTCCACAAAGAGGGGGGATACTCTCAGTCACATATAAAGAAATACACAGGAGGAAGTCACTAGATTCAAAAGCATAGTCAGGGTTTTGAACATATGTTTGCACCAAAGCAGACCAAATATCTACACTGTGAAATGCAGGAATATCTAGGTCACATTCAAACCACATTTTAAGCTGAGAGTTCACAACAATTAGCCTGAGAAGTAAAAAGAATTCTCCCATTTCATTTCCCCTACACTGGCACAGATGGTGATGACTATGTCAGAGCTTAAATGAAATGAATGTGTAATGGCAAGACAGAATAAGGCAGAGAGAGACTAAGTTACAGTTTAGCTTTCGAACTGTTCACAGCCAAGAACTTCTCCTTTGCCAATCAAATGCTTTACTGCTTGAACACAGCATCCAAAATGGGCTGAATCAGACGAGATCTGGCTTGGTACAATCTTCTTTTAGAAGATCGGTTTTGACTGGTTTTACTGTGTCATCAGCTTCCTCACTAGGAAGACTCTCTGAGATAGACAAAGGTAAGATTAACAAGACATGAAAGTTGTCCATCTTGAAGATGAATGAAAAGAGAGAAAAATAAATTTCTTCCATTTACATTTTCATTTCCAGGGCCATGTGTGGCAGGAGTGATGATAATATTTCATTAATATTTACAACACAAGTAGAATTAGTAATTTGTATGCATTACCTTGTATAAACCTCATAGGAACCCAATGAGGCTAATGTGTTCACCTTGTTAATGAAAAGTTAGAGGCCAAATTCACTCATGATTTACCAAAAATAGTAAGTCAAAGTCTCTCTTTGAAACACGTCCTTAATCTCAGAGATCATTCTCTTCCCACAGGCCAATGTTTCTTTCTTTAACAGTCTGGCATAAAGTGGCTCACACAGCACTGTTGAGGGGGCCAGCCGCTTTGTGTTATTTCTTGGGAAGTCCAACATGCTACAAGTGTCTTTCTCATCTCCTGTTCTAGCTATCGCAACAAGCCATCTCACTAAGTCCCCATTAAATGTGTGCCATACCATATCATACCATACCATATGTCATAGTTCCCTTGATGTCTTTGATTTTATTTATTGTGTTCATTTCTATATGATAATTTAGAACTATTTTGCACTAGCTTATTTTTTGACCCTCATTTTACTTGGTCTACCTCATCTTCCTCCTCCTCCTCTCCCTTCTTTGTAGAACTCAGATGAGTTCAGTGCCTGTCAGACAAGAGATAATCTATAAATACTTAATTGGTTCATATAAATAAATACGTTGTTATGAGTGTTTTACTTGGTTTGAAGTAAAGGAGAAAGATAAAAACAAGCCCCATCTTTGTTTCCACCCTGTACCTTTGCCCACAGTACTCTGTCACTGTATTTATGAAATGTCGAACTTCAGCTTGCTCATCTTGTGTCCAGTGTTCAAACTCACTACAGTGTGAAGGAAGACATGGGTTCACCTAACCTCACCATTCCTGTTCTGTAATACTCGGAGGTGACAGCCCAGCCTTCAGTGGTGTCTTCCAGGGTCTTTCTGCATGGGAGGACAGTCTTGACACTAGCTCTTGGCAATGATGAGCTAGGTGGATAGCTTCAGAGATGACTTCTAAGCATTAGGTGAGCTTCCCACAGTTTTCTCTGGCTAACTGCAACCAGCATGATGAAGTCTTATTGGTAGGCTATCCAAGGATTCAATCTGGATCTGTGTCAATCTAGGAAGGAAAATAGCTTGCTCTTTTTAGGTATAACACCAGCACTTTAAACAAATAAAATATGAGCCACCTACCTTCAGGATTTATTTATTCTAAAGTCTGTTTCACTTACATTTGTATAATAGAAGATTTGGTAGCAATTCGAGAAGATTTAGTGGAAATCTCGGGCCACCAAAGATGGCCCAAGACAGTCTTTTTGAAGCAGAAGACGTGTCTTTTTGAAGTTGGAGACATATCAAAGATATATTTTTTTTTCTAATTTTTCAGGTTTAATATATTCTTTAAAAAATAAATCATTACAATGTTGCTTTTGAGATTTTTTATTGGTGGGGGAGGGTAGGCGTGGATATCTGCTTACTGACTCCCAAGTGCCAAGGGAGGAGAGCTTGTGACTATGGACTCTTGAAAGATGTTTATTAGGAAAGTCCTGAGCAGAACAAGGCAACTTATGTCTCCATGTTAATATATGGTATGCTACCAGTATCAAAGGTCATGTGGTGGACCTCTTTGAAATGCACCTGAGCTGCCTAGACTCCCCCTACCTACCAGTCAGGCTAAATAACAATTGACTTCACAGCCACTAGAGCTGTGCCTTAGCTTACACTGAGCTACTACTTATCTTTGCTCAGATGGAGCAGGGCCTTTGAGAAAGACACATTAAGTTGGCAGAGTTCAATTAAAGGCTTTTTTAAAGAACAAGACTCAGTTTGACTCATGGTGTCAAGGGAGAGTTGGCCCAGCCAGAGGGAAATGTGTGGCTACAGAAATGTCTTCAGACAACAGGGCACTTATGCATTGCCACAGACTGCAGTGGTAACACATGACTGCTGCTTTTCATATCCTTGCTGACCAGGAAGCAGAGTGCTCATGCCAGAACCAGAAATGGACACAACCTCCAGTCCTGCCACCAGTATGTAGGGCTACACTGCCCAAAGGGCCCAGAGTTTCCCAGAAGAGTGCCACCAGCTAGAACAAGTGTTGAAACACACAAGCCTATGGGGAACATTTTCACTCCAAACCAAAGTCAGTGATTCAACTCATCCTTCTCAATTATTGTTTTGGGGTACAGAAGATATATAATAGTTATTTTTCTAAACAATACAAGCTGGAGAGAGAAAAGTGTCTTTAAAACTGTTGATATGAAATACATGTTGATGTACCTATCTTGTACAAACCTTGCTGGATTTTTCACAAATTAAACAGACCTATAGTATTCCTGCAAAGTAGCAACTTCACCACACACCATTGAAACCATTCCACACTCCATTCTAATAAGATTAATCTCTAGCACGACTTCTAACACACTAACCTAGTTCTCCTCTTTTTATAATGTGTCTGATTGGCAGCGCATCGTGGATAATTGTTTGTATCTGGCCTCTTAACACTGAATATTTAGCTGGCAAGATCTACCCTGTCCTTCTACATACTTGTACACCATCCATTCTTACTGTTTCCATTAAATAAATACACCCACACTTTGTTTAGACACTCTACCCCATAGACATTTGGATTATAGACAATGTGGCTTGAGATTTTTCTAAATGGCTCTTTCTGTTAAGCACTTTCTAGTTGCCTTTTAGTGAAGCCAAGTCTGTATTTTTATAAAATATATGTGCTAGTAGCTAGATCAGAAGAATATTAGATACCACCAAAAATCTTTCTGTGATGGTCGAGCCAGTCAACATCATCACTGGCAGTGAGTGAAGACTTGAGCTGCTTTGTCAGCAATTAGAATGTTTTGTTTTTATTGTTTTAATCATTCTAGAGGATAGTAATAATATAATGTGATTAAATTGGTACTTTCTTCATGACTTATGAATTTGATAATATGGGAATTTATTGTTGTTGTTCATTTGGGTATTGTGGCTTTTTAAATGGGAAATGTACTCCATAGGTTCAGGTATTTGAACACTTGGTCTCCAGCTGGTGGCACTGCCTGGAGAGGTTTTGGAGCCTTTTTTAGGAGGTGGAGCCTTGCTGGAAGAATTGAGATGGATGCTGAAAACTTAGAGCCTTGCTTCACTTGAAGTTCATGCTCTCTACTTGCTTTGTGTGGTTGAGATGTCCTCTCTAATCTCCTCTGCCACATCTCGCCTGTTACTCTGACTCCCTGTCTGAGAACCATAGATCAAGCTCTTTCATCCGTAAGTCCCTTTTGGTCATGGTATTTATAACAGAAACAAGAAGTGAAGTCTCTTTTTAGCTCCCCTTATTCATTGCTGTCTTGAGTGTCTGTATTTTTTTCTTGTTGACTGATCGTTCTTTCTACTCTTTAGATAATAGTCTTCTGAGATGTGGGTGTATATATGAACATATGCATATTCACATATACATAATACCTTCCCTTTTAGTGGGTTGTTGCTTTACTCACTTAATATATTTTCATGAACATATGCCTTCTTTTACTTAGACAAAGCCACAAGACAAGAACGATACAGTGTTAAAGTGCAAAAGCAATTTAATCTAATGAGTGGAAGAAATTTTGGGGTTCCTAAACCTACACAACTGCATAGAACTTCACAGAACTGCACAGAACTGCATAGAACTAAATGGAACTACATGGAGCTGCATAGGTGCTTTTCAGCTTTGTCTTTCTAATAATAATATTTGAAAACCAATAATGCCCCAGCATCATGAAATGGTAGAAGCAATTAAGAACTCTTTTACATTTATCCTGAGTGTGTGTGTGTGTGTGTGTGTGTGTGACCTGCACATGCGGCATCAGAACACAACCTGCAACAGCTGTTGTTCTCCTTTCACTACGTGGGTACCACGGATTGAAGTCAAGTTATCATGTTTGTCAGCAAGGACCTTTGCCAGCTGACCCATCCCATCAGCCCTAGTAGGAGTCATTAAAAATTATTACGACCAAGACATTCCCATGTGAGTATTTAAATTATCAAATTTTTCAGCAAAGATGGTCACAACAACAAAGCCCTTTAGAGCTTTCAGTGCCAAGTCAATGCAGCCACAGGCTTCAGCAAACTGACAGCATTCTGAGAACATGAAACTCAAAAAGCAAAGTCCAGTTTCCAATAGCACATACAGGAGGCAGCAAAAGCAGTGTTTTAAGATTTAAATTTATCTCAAAAATCTTAGGCCTTCTAGTTTAATTAGGTGATATTTTTATCTTAAAAAAGGAAGACGAGATATCGTTAACACAACTAGAACTAGGACTCAGTCTAAGATAAGACCTTAAAAAAAAAAACAAAGTAAGTTAGAACCCTCTGTCTAGTAACATAAACAAACGAATACATTCTCTAGAGAGTTGGAATTTACTATGTGAAGTCTTGTAAATAAAGGGTATTTTTAAAATCTTGGCTCAGAACTGATTTGTTGAAATGATTATTTTCCTCATAAGACAAAATATATTCTTGTCATATAATTAAATATCTTATAACCTCAAAATGTTGTTTTACAGTAGACTGACTAAGAGCTGGGATTAGGGTTGACTGCACTGTGGTCTGGTGAGGGTTGAAGCAGAGGACGTGGTTTCTAGAAGTTATTTCTTCAGCCTGGATGTCAAAGATCAGCCAACTGCTTGATGCATACTTTCTCCCTGCAGATTTGCTGTTTCCTCTGCTTCCTGGGGAAAGGTACAATTACTTAAAGACTCTTTGAACCACTTTTTGTGTTCCCAACATAAGGGATTACCAATTAATACAAAGTCCTATTGGCAACAAACAAAAATGCCATGGGAAATACCTGTAAGACGTGTAGAGGAGTAAAAGCAAAAACGTCAAAGTGTTGTATTGTTTGCTATCAAAATTCCATTGAAATGCTGCTGTGTCTGTGTATTTCAGAAAACATCTTAGAAGTGGGGTGACTCTATTTCTCCCTTTCTTGCCTTCATTGTCCTTCATATTTTGTTACAAATGAAGTATAATATAAATGTACTTCTGGGTGTAAGTGAATGTCAGCTCTTCCTTTTGAAATTTTAAGATATGAATTTAACAGCTATTACTGTTACTGCTATTGTCTCTGTTTTCAGAGTCCTGGGATTACAGGCATGTACCACCGTTCCTGGCTGCTACTGTTTATTGTAACAGTACATCTTCAAGTATTCAGAATTTGGTAAATGAATCATTTGGTAGCAAATTCTTCTAACTAGGTATGTTGCTTTTCCTATGGAACATGTGATCAATCGTCTACAAATTTTGGTGTTTGTTTTTTTTTTTTATTTTTTCCTTTGAGACAAGGGCTCATATAGACCAGTCTGGCCTCAAATTTGCTCTGTAGCAGAGGCTGGTCTTGAACTCAGTCTCCTGTCTCTACCTTCCAAGTGTTGGTATTACAAGCATGTGCTGTCACACTGGACTCATTGCAATGATGTAAAATACAAGTCTCCCTCAAGAAATGTATAAAGAGATAAGCTCACGATGGCCCAGTGTAATTTTTTATGGCTTAAATTTTCTCTAAACATGGTCTGTTTTATTTTAAGGTATAAATATTTTTAAAAGCATAAGTTGTAAGCAACTGGAAAATTGGTTTTAAGTACATGCAATATATGATTTCAAAAATGTTTAGAATCGTGGTGTTATTTCCATGACTGAGATTTCATAAACATATCCTCCAGTAACTCTTTGTGGTTTGGTATGTTTCTGTAAAACTGAGGCACTCATTAAACACAAACACATTTTCTATCCATCCCTGTAGATGCTACACTGTATTGTATTATTAGAGAGTTTTATGTATAAATCTTTTAAAATTTGTTTTCCTCTAGTTCAGGGCTAAGAGTGTAGGTTGACAGCTAAGTGTTTAGTTGCAGTTACCGTTTATACAGGTGTATGAAGGTAAAATGATATTATATGTAAAATCAATTCTGTTCCTGCCTCATCCAGAACTCTTGGTATTCAAACTCTTGTGCTAAGAGAATTATCACTGCCTCTTCTGTGTGGCACAATATCAATTCTGTTTACTTATCCTCAATGTACAGTAGAATTAAAACTATGGAGGAAAGTCTATTTTTCTTATTAGACTGTTGCAGGGGAAAAAAAACCCTTCCTTCTGTGATATCTGTTTCTAATTTGTCTTTGGGAGAAAGAAATGCCAAATGGTTGCCGTGTTTTCCCTTCAGACATTCAGAACCTCACCAAACTGCAGTCCCAACAAGACGAGAGTCCTGGCATGGGTTTCCTCTCAGGATCATACTCAATAAATTTGATTAGTTTGTAAAGCTTTCCAAGCCAGCAGCCCACGGAGCAGGTCGAGGCGATTCCTTCTCTTACTCCCTGGTCCTTCTAGACCACCAGGGCTCTAGTTTGTATTTTTAAACCTGGGTTAAATTGTGGCATAACCACAAACCATTGTATGCTATTAACAGCAGGGTTCCAACGATTGACTGACAAACAAAATCTTAGCACACGAAGCCCATTCCTCTCAATGGTAAACACATGTTATTAATGAAATGTTTCTAACCAGCCCAGGCAGTTTGAAGTCTGTCTTAACTGATGAGACTGTATTTTGCTGTATGAACTAAACAAACAAAATATTTAAAATGGTTTATTAGAAGAATATGTCACAGCGAATTACAAAGATATAATTTGCAGATTTGGGCTTGGAACGAAATGTCCCCTCTTCCTGGATGATAGTCATAGCCCTCCAAAGGTCAAAGAAAGCACATAGTTCTTCTCTCTTTCTTAAGAAGATCTGGATGGTGTTAAATTTAACCACTAGTCCAACTTCAAAGAGAAACATCTTGATGCCAAAAAGATCTGGAGACAGGTACTCCATGGAACTCCGTGGGTGAGTATCTGTTTCCTGTGAAACTCAGATTCGAAATTCAGTTCCTTGGAGAATTTGTTCTCAGTAGGATGCTAAATAAAGATCAGATGAGATTCACCGATAGCTTCATCTGAGTTCATGAGGTAGGTGCCTGGAGACCGTGTTGATGCCTGTGTGGTGTTTTCATTCATCGGTAATCCCGGCTGCTTAGCACGTAGGCATCTGTGAACATAGACAGTGAGTGTTTTGTGCAGATTTTCCTAACTCCCGTTTAACATAAAGGGATAGTAAACCCCAAACCAAATAAAACAGCACTGGCATTGCAAGTCAGATGTCTGTGAAACATTCCAGGGGTTTGGACCACCAAACTCGAACCCACGATGGTTGCATTTAGTTTTGATCAAATTGGGCAGTGCTGCCTCAAGCTGGTTCGTATTTCTTCTTTTCAAATTTGCCCAGGCCCTGTTAGAGTAACCAGAGAGGAGAGAACTAACAGAAGCAGAATGGATCGTTAATCTGCCTGTATTCTTTTCTTTTTTTTTTTTTTTGTAAAATGCACTGAGCTGGGAGGAAATGAGGGGCAACACTGCCAGCCTCCAAATAGCTCTGAATAGCAAATGTGAAGAGAATCACCAGAGTGGCCAGGTGACAGCGAAGACTTCACACAAACCACACCATAGCATGCAGACAGTTCTCCTCTGTTGGATGAAGTGAATGTCATAGGTATAGTGTACCTTAAGCTGAGAAGGCATCGTCTGAGATAACTCAGGGGCCATGATGGAGTGAAGAAAGCCAAGATCAATGCCAAAGAACGATGTGTGGACAGGAGGACGGATGGGCCCCACTCACACTTTGTCACACCCTGTTTCTCTTTTCATTCCTTTTCTGCACATACCATCTTCCCAGTCACAAGCTTCACCTTCCTTTCATCTTATCTGTGATGATAAGCACTCTGCCGCCTGGGTCCTAGGTGTTCTAGTTTCTCTAGAAATGGAACAGAAGCCTGTGGGCCCTGGTGTCTTTGCTTTCCCGCTCCTGCTCACTGGTGGTCCTTTATACCCAAGACATGCCGTGATCAGACGGTGGCTCGCCTTCTCTTTTCCACCAAAACAGATTCCCTAGCCATTTCTTTCTCCAAAGTCCTAAAAAGTCGAATCAATAATCTAAAAATAAACTATAGGGTCAGTGGTTAGGGAGCTCGCTTCGCAAGTGTGAGGACTGAGGTTCAGATCCAAGAAACCCACATAACTGCTGGGGGAGTAGCCTGCCTGCAGTCCCCACCTTGGAAGGCAGAGACAGGGATCTCCAGAGCTTGCTGTAACAGTGATCTCAGGGGTTGATTGAGAGACTCTGCCTCAAGAAACAAGGCAGAAGAACAATGGAGTGTGAGTTTTAACCTTAACCTTGTCATCCTTGGGCTTCCACATGTATACAAAGACCCACAAGTGCACTCACACATGGACATCTGCACGCATGCAAAAACATACTTAGAATCACATGTATACCACACACATATTTTAAAAATGGGAAAAATAACAATAAGATTTTATCTACCAAGAGCTGATCATGAACTCAAGTTTTCTTGTGTACATTTAGCCATAGCCTGTGCGAAAAGAACACATCTAAATTATGATAATGAGTTAGGACTGACGGACAGTGAAGATGGTGTCAGATGTGCTCTCGTGGTCTAGCCTGTGCTATTAACCATAACTTGCTGCCTAGAGTTTATCAGCCCCCTGGTCCCTGGATGATGGTTAACCAGAGAGGAAGCCTGCTTTCTTACACTTCCCTTTTGCATACAAAGAAACCATGAGGGGAACTAGCCTCTGAAGTTCAAATAAAAACCTTATCTATAGTTATTTGGTTTGACAATCAGGTAGGGAAAATGAGGAATTTCTATATTACACACATGATAAGGAATTCAGCATTCCAGATGTTTGTAGCTGATAGGAAACTAAATTAAATAAATACACATGATTAAATAACAGAATAAAGTCTAGAAACCAAGCCTTTTAGATTTTCAGTTCCCTGTGCTTATATATCACAAAGAGTGAGACAGAGTGGATTGTTTAGATTTTTTAATTGTAGAACTTGCAACATATTTGATATAAAAGGTACTCAAGTTACCAATAGTGTGACAATAAATACAAGCACATATTGCACATTCTGTGGAGACGAAGGACTAGCCAACCAGCCTTGCTGAGTCAGTAAGCTCTAGGTAGAACGACAGAGGAGACGATTTGGAGGGAACAGACATTTAACACTAAGTAAGTTTCCAATTTGTCCCTCTAAACTTGGTAGTCTTACAAATTCCAAGCTAATGAAAGTTGTTATTTCACCCTTGGTATTAGGGAACCCAGAGCAGCAAGGTGGGGGCCATTTCTTGTTTTTGTGTTTGTGAATGATGTCTTGTAAAATCAGTGCTTCAAAGACTCACAGTTGAGCTCGAGGACACAAACATCCTTCTTAAAGCATCTTAAAGCAGGTATGATGCCACCAGCAGATAATCAAGAGGCTGAGGCAGGAGGACCAGGGTACAAGTTCAACCTCAACTATAATGTGCACTTGTGGCCAGCCTAAGCTATATTATATTCTGTCACAGACAGACAAACAGACAGACAGACAGACAAACAGACAGACAGACAGAGTCTTATCTTCAATGGTGTGACAGCTCACTAGTTATTTTATTCTTCTGTGCTTTGAAGTGTATGGGAGATTTCTCATAATTCAGGCATTGTGTCTGGCATGGAGTACACACTCAGTGAAATTCTGCCCGGACCAGTGAGTGACCATTAGTCTCAACTAATGTGAATCGCCCCACACTTCTCTTTTGGGGCACAGAGGTGGAGTGTTTTTTCCAGAAGAAAGCATATGCTTCGCGAACATTTCAGACTTATTCTGCAAGTGTATTCTCTGTATAAGGCTGTTTCCATCTAGTCTTTGACATAAATGAACAGGACTCTACTAAACTAGGAAAGAGAGGACCCCCCAAAAGTAAGGAAGTTCCTGGGAGGCTGTGTGGAATAGAGACTCTCTTCAACTCCCATCCGCTTGCAACAAATCAGGAACGGGAAATTAATTTCACCGTGTTAAGTGATCAACATCTATGTTTGTTAGAACAGTTATTTATTCTGATTGTTTGTTCGACCTGTTAGAATACTATCCGTCATGTATAACAAACTCCACAAATTTAGTGGCTTAAGATGAGAATGATACTGTACTAGCAATCTGGATAGGACTCATCTGGAATTCCAGCCTTTGCTCCTCAAGGTATTTCTGGCAGGGCTCTCTCTTGGCTTTGTGTTCAGTTGCAAATCAAGTGGAACTTGGTCAATCTCAGATAACTTCTTAGAAACCTGGGAAGTGATGCGGGGTGTTTGCTGAGCATATGTCTCCCCAGGGGGCTAGCCTAGGGTTCTTTCAGTGGAAAGAGTATCTCTACTGAAGGTTATGCATTTTTAAAGTTCTTTGCCATGTCCTATTGCCTCAAATGGATCTACCTCTAGGTTTTGTGTCAATATGGGAGAAGACCACGTTAGGACACACACAAAGCTGCAGGATGCACCGGGGCCTGTATTGGGCAACCACCTCAGCAGGCTCAGTAAGTGTATTTTACCTTGAGGAGCTCAGGGTTCTAAGAGCGATGAGCACACCAATAAGCAGTTACGACACGTTATGAGAAAAGTTAGAAAGTGACTTTGAGGAAGTATGCAGTGGTTGTAGTAAAAAAGGGAGTTAACTTTGTTTTGCTGGACACTGGGTCTGGATAGAGGAATAGTCTGCTGGGGGCTCCAGGAATACACAGGACAAGGGAGACAAGAGGTAGGAAGTTCTCAAAAGAGGCCGTAGCATGGGAAAAACATGGATGGCCTGGGAGAAAGTTGAGATTTTAGTTGAGAAATTTCAGAGATGGGTTGCACACTTAGGTAGGGCCACGTTGTGAGCAAAGTCTGGGTCAAGGAGATGGAAATTTGGTAGATTGTTGAAGACATTTGGCAGTAAGGCAGTACTTGCTGGCAAATGAGCGAGAATGAATCTCAGGACACCCACCTGGCTGTGCCAGTGAGGTTGTTTTATTAATTTTCCAACAGTCCAATGGTATTTTCATAGGTGTAGGAGAAAATCAATCCATTGTTTGAAAACTACTTTTTTCCTTCTGGGCAAAAACACCTTTGCCACTCTCTGGTGCAGGCACACAGGCTCTGAAAGCTGAACAGCCTCTCTTTATTTGATGCTAACTGTGGCCTTAGGTATCTGCTAGGGGAATCTGGATCATAGAAAATAGGTGACTCTGAGCTAACTCTGGCCCTAGGACTATACTCAACCTATGTGAACAGAAGTTCCCAGAAAGAAGCATGCTTTCAACGACATTTTTGTTAGAATGATTATTTGATGAGAACTCAAACAGTTGTGGAGTATTTGAATACTGCAAGGCCAGATACAAATTATTTTAGAGGTATCCTCATCACCTTGAGTTTCTATTTTTATCACCAATTTCTATATCTGATCAAATATCTCCATAGCTATTTAGTGAGTCATTTGAAGTATTCAAACATTATACTAGTGTCCAACCAAGCAGAAAGCTGAAAGTCCAGTCAGATACCAGGCCCATGGGAGAGATCTCCCACTCTGCTCTCACCCACCTCCCTACTGTTTCCATCAATGTATTGAGTATTTATTATATTATATATTGTATGACTATAATGCTCCATGATTTGCTTTGTTTGGTTACTGCAGACGCCTCATAAAACTGGCTTCTACTTTGGACTGTGGAATGTGGGCTAACCTAAATCTGTGTTCCCAGGCCATTGTTACTTACACCAGGTTGAACCCCCTCCCTTTCTACCTTCTTTTTTAGGTGAGAGTGTGTTTTTGAATCTACAGAAATCCTCAGAATTGTCAAGCTGAGAATCTGGCATAGAAAGACTTGTGGCTGTCCTATGGTGTTGGATGCTGTAGCTGTAGTTGAGTCCCCATCACTGGGAGTTCTAGAGGGAGTGTGGCTAAAATCTTGTGAGGATTCATCCACTCTTCTGTCTGGAGCCTGGGCTGAGGATGACCTGGAGAAGTAGCCTCCTGGCAGGATGCACATTATGGACTTTCTGTGAGGCTTGGCTTTCTCAGAGCATGGAAGCCACAGCCTAGTTAGAATTTGAAAACAACTCCAAAGCACGCACAAATGCAAGCTGAGAGGGCACAGGTGTTCCCTCCCTCCATGGGAGATGGCAGAGAATTTGGGAGCCCTAGTTCAGATCACCAAACTTTCCCTGTCACAACTTATCTGTGATGTTTGTTTTCTCTTTCCACCTGGGGATTTTGTTTGTCCTTCGTCTGAGCCCCAGAGTGGAGTGAGAAGTTAGGGGCAAAGATTATTTGCTCTGACTCAACCCGTCTTCAAAATATTTTATCTATGTCATAGACCTTTCCATTTACTGATAGCTGAAGTATTTGGAAACTCAGAAGCCAGGCATCGGCAAAACAAAATACGTTTGACTGCCTCATGCCTTCTCCCAGGCTTGAAGACTCTTATAATGCTTCCCTTCTGGAGGGCAGGGGACCAGCTGATAAAGGAAATACTGTCTGTGTTGTGTTGTAACATATTATTAAAAGAAAGTTTGTATACATTTTGTATATATTTAACATTCAGACATGATTCCATCAAACCTGCAACGAACCAAAAGGTAAAATCCATTGTTCTGCCTTGACAATCCCAGTAAACTATTTATAGCGGTATGTTCTGTCTTTGCTGCCCCCATCCCTCTACTTCTACTGCATTGCCTTCTTTCGTCTTATTTACTATTTTTTCTCAGTTGAACCTTTGGAAGACTTCTCTGCTTAGAGGCTTGGAAATAGAGGGGCAACTCTACAAGATCCTATTTGAAGCTATAGTTCAGCTTCTCATGCTTTCTCAGGCTCAGCAAACAGTTCAAAGTTTCCTCCTGAGCACTATACAAGTAAAAAGAACCGTATTACCAAAGGCAAATTAAGTTATGTAGATATACACGCCTTTGGAATTCCCCATAAAACTTTGATTATGGACAGGCTAGGAAAAATATACAGTGGAGCCTTCTTGGTATCTTTGCAATTGGCAACGAACACATCTCAGATTAGTATTGACCTTCACAGATGTTGTTATGAGTTAATCAGATGTTTATTTAGTTTGTGTGCGTGTGTGCATGCAAGTGTAGTGAGTGTGTGCATGGTTTGTGTGTGTGTGTGTGTGTGTGTGTGTGTGTGTGCTCACAGTCTGAGGATGACTTTCAGAAGTCAGTTCCCTTCTTCCATGGTGTTGAAGCAATGTTTCTCTCCTCCTTGTTTCTGCCACTGTGCTGCACACCAAAGGCTTCAACTCTCAGTAATTTTTCTGTTTCTACTTCCCAATACTCATTGTTTTGCCAGGACTACAGACATGTGCTGCTGCATCCAGATTTCCACATGTTTCCTGTCTCCACTTTGCATTTCATCACAGGAGTGTTGGGGTTATTGTGGATACCACCTCACCTGGCTTTTTATGTGGGCTCTGGGGATTGAACTTGCACTGTCAGGTTTGCTTGGCAAGGGCTTTAACCTGCTGAGCCATCTGTCCCCAAATGTTTAATTCTGAATTTTTGAGCTATTATTTGACATGTAACAGTTGTTTTGTTTCTTCATACGTGTTTTGGGTCTTGCTTACTTGTCTATTTCTGAATCGGCTATGACAACGGAATAGCTTGAATTTTATTAAGCAGGCCCATTCTTGAAAATCAGATGTCAGAGATGAAGGGAAGCATTAACTTCCTGGGAGGCTGTGTGCTGCACAGCAGTGGACACAGGGTGCTGCAATGGAAGAGGAAGAGTAAAGATGCAGCCAGTGGACCACTTGCTGCAAAGACAACCTGGAAATTCACAATGCTTCAGGTAGACAACCAGAACAAATGGCAAGAGCCTGAAATTAATTCCATAGATGACCAGAGATGGCTGGACGACTGAAGGACCAAGCACAGTGATCATACTATTGCCTGTATGCCATACAAAACACAGGGCAAGGCCTGGCCAACAGTACAGATGCCCAAGGGACCAAGAGTGGATCACCAGGCTTATAGGACTGACCAAGGGAATAAAGCAAGGTCCCTAATTGTTTGTCAGACCCTGGAAATATGATGCCTGTTTGATCCAATAACAGCCAAGCAAAGTAGAGCTGGCTTTAAAGGTAAATTTAGATTCCCATCTGGCAGAAATATACTGATATTTCATGTTTCAACCTTTTAGACAATTTAAACTTACAAAACACTGATCAACTAATGGAAAAGTGGTCTCTGTGCACGTAACATGAACTTTTGTGTACTGGGGGTAGTGTTGTTTACCTTAGAGCCAAATAGACTTTTGCAACTCCAGTACCTCCTGTGGGTGTCAAGCCCCAGTGTGGAGAGACGACTGGTTGGGATGCATTTTTTTTAAACCGCAACAGAAGTCTGAATAAAATCCAGTCCAAGTCAGCCTCTAGGCACGAATGAAATTCAAGTTCACAAAGATTTCTTGCAAACCAAATGCAGCTTATTTATACATTTTTAAATGCCTTTGAAAGAAACACTGGGCTATACTTTCATCAAACACTGACTTGAATACTTAGCAGAGGCAAATGGCTGCTTCAGATTCTTTTTTCCAACACGTCTGGCAGCAGATCTAGGTTAACAGTGCAACAAATGGAGCTCTGTGCTTCAGGACGAGACCTCTGTCACTCTGTTCCTCAGGCAGCAAAAGACTGAGACACTCCAACATACTAACTGCTCGCCTCCTTAGACTACAGGACTGAGGTGTCTCAGTATGGTTAAGCCGTTCGTTCTCAGACAAATACTGCCAGGAGGCTGGGACTACACTTCACCCTCCTCATCCTTTAAACTGGTACTCCCTCCCTCTGCTCTAGCGCTTGCTACACCACAGTGATAAACCTAGCTTGTGGATTGAAAGAGCTCCTGCTGCCAGCGCCAGCCACAATCAAGTACCTGTGACCCTGAAGCCCACTACAGGTACTGCTTGTGCTCAGGTAGGCTGAGCCATAAACCCCATCTGTCTTGGCATCCCCAAAGCACTGTCTGAAAGTGTCTTAGTCAGGATTTCTAATCCTGCACAAACATCATGACCAAGAAGCAAGTTGGGGAGGAAAAGATTTATTCAGTTTATACTTTCTACATTGCTCTTCATCACCAAAGGAAGTCAGGAATGGAATTCAAGCAGGTCAGGAAGCAGGAGCTGATGCAGAGGCCATGGACGGATGTTACTTACTGGCTTGCTTCTCCTGGCTTGCTCAGCTTGCTTTCTTATAGAACCCAAGACTACCAGCCCAGGAATGGTACCACTCACAAGGGGCCCTCCCCTCTTGATCACTAATTGAGAAAATGCCTTACAGCTGAATCTCAAGGAGACATTTTCTCATCTAAAGCTCCTTTCTCTGTGATAAATCCAGCTTGTGTCTAACTGACACAAAACCAACCAGTACAGCAAGAAAACCTGGAATGAAAAGAATAATCCTGGCAATGAACCCTGAGCATGCTCAGAGGAGTGAGGCTTGTGTCATCGGCTAACATGCATTACGCCAGCTGATCTTTCTACTTTTCTCTGTACAGAAAGCAGAAGCTTTGATGTGACATGCTTTTGAAAAGATGGGTATGCTTTACAAAGGAAACTGTCAAAAATGGCATTGGGTCCTTTGGCTTCGGGGATGCTCTTAAGGGCTGAGGTACACATGTCAACCACAACATGAAAAGAAGAAACTGACTTCTGACCTTGAGTTTCCAGGGCAGGTTTCTCAAGGTACACGTGTAAGGATGGTTTGCTCTCCTGGGTCTGCAGAAGCTTATCTTACCCTGAGAACTTATAGTCCCACTAGGGGCACCTTCATGCATGGAGAATATTCAGGGCACTTTGTTACATAGAATACATTTTTATGACTGATGCTTTTTTGAGAGTGAAATAGTCATGGCCCAAATGGTTATCACCCAAGATGTAGACAGTTCTCTTCTTTCACTAAGTGGATACTTAGTCACTCAGTCATTATGAAGTAACTGATGGATGTAGCCTGTTCTCTACCACAGCTCTGGGATCCTGAGAGGGAGCTCAGTGAGACCCTAGAGCCTCCTGTCTGTTGCTAGTCTCTCTCTCTTCCACATTTACACATTTGTGATCAACTGACCCCACTATCTCAAGGTTAAGTATTGTTAATGCAGAACTCACAGTAGGTCAGTTCATTCTTGCCCGATGCTGGTCTCTCCAACATACCCATAGACTGGGTTTTAGTCTGGAGTTCTAGACAGATCATTTTGATAAATTTCGATTTGCTTAGGACTCCAGTATCTTTATTTATTTATTTTCCCTGCAAAGCTTTGTGCCCAGGTGGCTGAGGGTATAAATCAGACAGCGTCAAAGAGACCTATGTTTTGGTCTTAGTTGACATTTATCATAGCATCAAGTATATGTGCTTCTATATGGTAGATTTTTATTTATAAAGTAGGAATCCCAAAATATAGCTCAGATGATTGGTATGAGGATGAAATATGATATATGAATGTTAGTTTTCTGTCACTTAACAAATATCCAAGATAGCTCACAAGGACAAAAGGTTTATACAACACAAGTACTCTACCAACTGAGATACCTTTCCTGTTCTTTTCTATCCAAATAGCCCAGTGCAGCCACGATAGGATGGTGACTTATGTTATGGCAAGGCCAAGTTCTGCCATGGTAGACGTGCTTCAGGGTGAAAAAACCTTTGGCTGCCTTTATTCAGGTCTGATCTGGCTCATATGTAAAGTTGACCTTTTCAATCTTAACTTTTCAAATCATCAGAACACAGACAGTGAAAACAGTCATTCTCTGACAATTTCAAATCCCAACATTAATTATAACCCTGCTGTCCAAGGTGTCTCATTGATTCAGCCTAGAAGTTTTAGGATTGTGCTGAAGTTAAGTCTCCAAATGACATGATTTTAGTCTTACAACTTTCAGTAAGAATGAAGTACTTCCCTGGGTATTTCTGTAATTTTTATTAGGTGATGTTTTAGTAACTAAAAAACAGTTTTAGTTTATAGTATCTTCTTATTTAGACAGAATATGTGCTTCTATATGGTAGAGTTTTTATTTATAAAGTAGGAATCCTAAAATATAGCTCAGATGATTGGTATGAAGATGACATTTGATATATGAATGTTAGTTGAAGATATTTCCTAAGCTTACCTAAAACATTTTCCAAGAAACTTCTGGAATTTAAACCACTTATATTGGGAGTTACAAAGATGGGACAGGGCTTAGGGGCACTTGCTGTTATTTCAGAGAACCTGGGTTGATTTCCCAGCTCCCACAGGGCAGCTTATAACTATCTGTAACTAGTTCCAGGGGACAGAGGTGACACAGAAGGAGATGCAGACAGACATGAGATCCCTTCTCTTAGAATGTTCCACTTTCTCCTACATATTCATAGGGTAGAAATTTTTGTAAATAGAGTTTGTAAACCACACACCACTAGCTTAGTTCATGTTTCCGGATCACACACTCACTTCTTCTGTGCTCTGCATGCTATCAGCCTTAGCATTCTTCAGGGAACATACATACAGTTCCATGTGTGTATACCTAAGTTTTATAGGACCAAGAAATTTCAGTTTGCTACAGCAAACTAGAAAGACTATAGGTAAAAATTATCTCCTGCATATTACAACAAGCTAAGAAAAAAATTGAAAGTTTCATCAGAATGAAATAATTACTTGAATAGATAGATATACTTATCTGGACATAAGCATTATAGACTGTGTACTTGAGGGAAAGCATTCTGATATACTACTTATATGAACAGTTTTTATTTTCTTAATTTTCAGTTACAGATTAATTTAATATGAGACTGGGGCTGTAGTGATAGGCCCATGGGTCAATAGCCAGCACCATAAAACTTTATTTTATATCAATTAAAAAAACCTTAACCTTTTGACCATTTCCTACAAATCTGTTCTCTCCTCAGTTTTTAAAAAGGTTGATGACTGGTTACTCAACCATTGAAGCAATTTCATTGCTTATCTGTTGCAATTACTGCAAAGCTTAGTGACTTGAATGAATAGTTTCTGATCACACTGTTGGGTGCATAACGAACCCAGCAGAGCTTAGTCCCTCTCTTACAAGGTTGTAGCTGAGTTTCTGGGTCACTGTGTTTAAAGGATTCAAAGAATTGGAAGATGTGGCTTCCAAACTGGTCAGTCTCACATAATTTTCAGGAACCTCAGTCCCTGGGTGGAGCTGTTAGTAGAAGTCTTCAGTGACCTGACATGTGAGACTCTTCACTGTGATGCTTTTTCTGCAGGACTTCCTGCAGGAAGAGCAGCAGTAAGGTACACATCTTCTATAATCCTGCCATCTCTTCTGCCATATTCCATTGATTGCATAGACCGCGTCTGTCAGACTAGGGGAGGAATTACAAAGGGCAGTGAACACCAGAAAGCAGAGACAATGAGAGATTGCCATGGACATCCCTCCTCATCAAAACAAATCTAGAAGTAGTCTTGTGGATTCAATGATTCCCAATATTCTGTTGACTTACTTCTAAAATATAGTCCCAACTTTGTCCATTTTTCTCTATCTTCTGCATTTGGTCCCAACGAAACGTTGACCACAGCCTTCTTGAACTGCTCTCTTTGCAGATACTTCTTGTGTCTACTCTTGCTTTCCTCTGACTCATTGTTAATGAAGTTACCAGAAGAAGTATGTGTTGGAGACGTTATACATACATCACTCTGGAGATTCCCCGTCGTGCCATGTCACCCTCAGAATGAAACCCAAACCTCTTAGTAAAGCTTGTGGGCCCCTGTGTTTCTGGTAGTTGTTTATCTCCTTGATCTCATTGTTTTCCCCTAACTACTATGGAATAGAGTTAATAGAGTCATTTACTCAAATGTAGACACACACACACACTCATACATGCACATAACAGACACATACATCATACTATTTGCAGCACACACACACACTCACACACACAGATACACATACCCTATGTATGCCACATGCACATACGTAACCAACACTGATGGCACTATACACACTACTACTACCTATTGTGTGTATCTAGACACACAACAGGTACACTATAATATACACAGTACATGAACACATATATACACCACATTACACATTCTATACATACACCATCATACACACCACATAGACACACATGCCCAACCACTACACTGTACATACTATAGACACATATCACATACATATCACATAGACACATATGACATGTACTCCACACCTTACTCAGCACACGTCACATAGACACACACTTGTTCTATTTACCCATTATCATCACAACCGCTCTCTTTCTCCCAACTTTGACTACCTTTCAAATACCACATGAAATTTCTGAGAAATTTTTGCTAGATCTCCAATCTAAACTATGTCCATATGCTTTCTCTAGTGCTCTGGCTGTTTATATACTTTGTTATACTCTGTGTGTTTACCCCATCCAGTCATAGCTGTTGATAACACACACACACACACACACACACACACACACACACACAAGGGCAAGTGTGTATATTCCCTGACATACACAATACTTATCACAGCAAATCTATTAATTAGACAGTTAATGACGTAATGAAGGCTATACCTAAGAAAGTCTTTCTATTATCACAGTTTTAAACAAAGAAAAAAAATACTGTATCCATATCAAAGTTTCCCACAAGTTCTGAATGACTGTTTAGCAAAGAATAACGAATAATTCTACTAAAGGAAATAAAATATGGGTCACTGCCTGCATTGCTATAAACTTAGTGGAATGAGATACAAGTAACAAGAAAGATAACAAACAGAGCAACAAACAAAAAATGATTTCAAACAAGGCCAGCAGAGCACATAAAGCATGTTGTTACAAGGAAAACACCCGCATGGAGTCCCAACGTGGTTCAGGAGTTCAAGTCAAACTGAAGAACAAACGACTTTCCATGTACTGCTTTGTTTTCAGAGTCATTAATCTACCGACAGTGACAAGGACATAAAGATAGGGCTAACAGCTTTGAAGAGCTCATCGCTCATCTGCTCTGGACGTGATTAATCAAATGTGATTGCTTTATACAAAACAAGCTTTTCTCATTCCTAATGGCATCAAGCTGAAGCTTACTAGATACAGGAAAACCAAAGTATTTGCACATGCTCATTATGGAGCAGGTCATGTGTTTGGATGAGTGTGCTTTAATACTTAGCCAAGTTTTAGGTTGAAGTTGAGTATGTATGCACATGGGGGAGTATACATGTGTGTTGGTGCACATGTGTGGTCATGTATTGAAGGTCAAAAGGCAACCTAGGATCTCCTTCCTGAGGAGCTGTCCACCTTGATTTCTTAAGGCAGTGCCTCTCTCTGGCAAGGATCTTGCCACGTAGGCTAAGCTGGTTGGCTAGTGAGCCCTAGGGTCACCTGGGTCAGTGTTGAATTGCACATATACATTCATATGCCTAACTTTCTTATGTGGATTCTGTGGGTGGAACTCAGGTTCTTGTGCATGAAAGACAAATACTTGAGTGATGGGGACCGGAAGTTGCAGGTTTAAAAATAATTTCTCATCTTCTATTATCGTCCTTTACCCTTAGTGTATGAACACTTGTACTCAACATTGTATAAGTTTGGGTCTTTTTCCAGGAAAGCCAACAAATAATTTTTTTACCTTCACAACTCAGTCATCCAGTACGCAATGTTTAAGAACCAGTGAGACAAAAATATTAATGCATCCTTTCAAATTTTCTCTCTTTCTTTTGGCCCTGTAACCATCCACACATCAACCTGGGGAGTTTTGTTAAATTTAATTACAGTTTTCAAGTCCATTCCGATACACAATACTATTTCTATGAGCATTTAACAATTGCAGCTGATGAATGGAGGAAATGAACTGCTTGAAGGGCCAGCTGTACAGTGACATCTGTACAATCAAGAGCAATTGTACTGCTTCAACTGCAGCAGTAAGAACTGAAGCCTCTTTGAGAATGTTGACTTGTGGGGCTTCTGTCACTCTTAGCTGAAAGAAACAAGCTTTGAAAAACTACCTGTCGATGCTCAGTTGAGACCTAATTCCTTGGAATGAACTTTTATGTTTTTAGAAGGTGATGAAATTCATAGTAAGAGAGAATGAATTTTAGCTCTTGTTCATACAAAACAGATCTTGTGATTCTCACTGTATCTGTCAAGTTGATCTGGCCCCATGAGCCAGATGACTATTTCCTTGAGTAAATGGAAACATTAAAAAAGAAAACCCAACCCTATGTGTCATTTGAATTGAGGTAGAAATGTCTTGTAACAAGAGTTCTCAAACTGTGGACTGTGACCCTTTTGGCAAATCTCTATCTCCAAAAATATTTACCTATGATTCGTAACAGTAGCAGAATTACAGTTATGAAGTAGCAACAAAAATAATTTTATAGTTGGGGTCATCACAACATGGGGAACTGTATTAAAGGGTTGCAGCATTAGGAAGGTTGAGAACCAGTGCCTGACAGCAATAAGTAGATGTTCCCAAATGATTTTTCCATCCATCCCAGAGTCATTGATAGAATTAGAAGTTAAAAATATGACAGGAGGGTTGTTGATAGAACACACATGTTACTATGGTGATATTTTTGTATCACAGAGTTTGCCAGGAACATGGTGTAATCCTGGCTAATTTCAGCTCAAATTAAATGCTGTTGTGACAAAACAGAAATGTCTTTGGGTCACACAGTGTGATTTTCCCTGGGAAATTAAATTATTCTTCATTAGAAACATCAGTTTCAAAGTATGACCACACAGCTTCATAAATCTTTCTGATGCAAGACGTGGGAAGCGAGCCCTTGTAATGCAGTCATTATTAAGAGGTGCTCTACATGCTCAAGACACCGCTTTGGACAGATTCACCCTCCCAGCTGCTACACTGACAAGTTCCTATCAGAGCTCCAGTTATGAGCTGATGAGGCACGCCTGCCTCCCACGGAGCAAGCCTGGTGGATTTTAGACCACAGCTCCCCAGTAGCAAGTGTCTACTGGAAGGAGGTGCTTGAGGGGAAAAACAACTCTCAATTCTTTCCACAGATTCCCTCCTCGATGGCGTGTATTTCGTATGGCATCATAGGCTAGATTTTATTAAGTTTTGCTTAATTTGATATTTGTATGGTTTTGCCAAAAGCATTTGGGATTTGAGCTCATTGTCTCTGCCATGTAGAGGGATGAAAGCAGCTGCTTCCCCCATATGGCATTTGGTATCTCTAGGTTCCTAGGATTTACCTCAAAGCACATTTACTTGACACCAATACATATTCAGAGCTTCCAGGAGTTTGGAAAGAGATGGAACAAATGCCTATTTAATTGATAGTTTATAGTTATCTTCCAAACATGGAATTGTTAGACATGCCCTCCTTTCTTTGAAATGAGCATGTGCTGATGACAGTGGGAGGTGTGTTGGTGTTGGTGCAGGTTTTCTGAGGTTGAGGTGGTTTCTTGGAGCATCTGGGCACACCCAGCTACCGAGAGGATGGGCAGTCAGTGGTTCAGAATATTAAAGTTATACAACATTCAGGGGTCAGATACCTAGTCAATGGCTTATCCTATCCCTATAGAGAGTTTTAAATATTTCCCACATTCAGATTCTTGGGAACACACCTGGGTTGTGCCGACTGCCACAAGTCGCTAACTGTGTCAACACAATATGCTCTCCAATCTCCCACAAACCTCTGCGGCTCCTTCTGAATTTGATTAAATTGATCTTATCAGCTTAAATGAGACAGCTCAGAACAGCATCCAACATCATGAGAGCAATGTGGTAAATCTGTTTGGTAGCTTAGGCACTTAGTGCCACATTTCGTTAAACAGTATCCATAAGAAAGTACTAAACAGCAACAGAAGAAAAGATTTTAAATCAGCCTGATATCAATAATAATTTCACAATTGTTGGTTAATAATTTTCCAGGATCAAAACCAACCAAACAAAAAAGAGCAAAACAACCTATTAGATATGTTCTCAAGAATCTGATGAGGGGAATATATGAACCTCTCTATAGCAATAAGCTAAGTCATTGATTAAGTATCTGATTAAGTATGCAAGAAACAATCATATTTTCTAATTAGAAGAAAACCTATTTTGACCACATTCACTCTCTTTTTCTAAATATTTATTTTATTATTTTAAATGTGTGTGTGTGTGTGTGTGTGTGTGTGTGTGCATGTGTGTGCGGGTGCCTGTAGAGGCCAGAGGCATCAGATCCCTTGGAGCTGAGTAACATGTAGTTGTGAACCTTCTGATGTGGGTGCTGGGAACGAACTCAGGTCCTCTACAAGAGCAGGAAGTGCTCTTAATGGCTAAGCCATCTCTCTAGGCTCCTCTCTAATTATCAGTATAACCTGTCTGAGATCTCCAAGAATGAAGTACTCAAGAAGACTCCTGGTACTCTCTTTCTCCCTCCCTCTCTCCCTCTCTCTCTTCCTTCCCTCTCCCTCCCTGCTTTTCTCTTTCCTGCAAACACAGTGTGTGTTCAGTTTTTGCACGTTTGTGTACACTTATCTAGGCATTTAACTCACATGTACATGAGTTTCCTTGATGGAAAAGTACTTTCTGAGCAGAATTTATGGAATCAAAGATTCTGGCCACACATGCTCCACATGATTGAGACTTTACAAACTGCACTGCCTCTCAATATCATTCTCTGTCTGCTCTAGTTGCTGTAAATTCAAGTGAATTTCATACTGAGTTGATTCAGAGCAGTCAATTCCATGGGCTTTCAAATTTCCTGACTAATGTTGATGCCAATGCCTGAAAAACAGTCTCATACAAAAGTGAAAAATCAAAGCCTGATTCCAAGAATCTTATAAACAGAAAGTTTATAACAGAAACATCAGAAGACGTTTATCTACGACTGCCTAGAGCAGAGAGTTCACACAACACCACAGAGCTTAGAAGTGGTACTTGGAGAACAGGAAAGCTGAAGACAACCGACCCTTTGATTCTCCTGGTTAGTCCTGTAATGCAAGGAGAAACCTTAGTAAGAAGCTTGGTTCACAGCATCACTTTTAAGACAAGGAAACTAACAGGAAGACTCATGACTTTTCAGCTAGTGGACAGACCTAGGACAGGGACTTGGTATTCTTCATCCCAGCTTTGAGCTTTTGCTGGTCTGGCTGCTAGTCCTCCTCAACTGAAAGAAAAATTGATTAAATTCAGTGAAATGATTTAGGAAAATCATCAGCCAGCCTTGACTTCATCCAGTGCATCCTAAATAATCATCTAGTGGGAAAGATATTCAAAATACCTTTATAATTTTATCAGAATAAATAAATATTATTTTAGAAAATACATTTATTTCAAAAGCACACCAAAGAATTCCAAAACCAACACCTTGTTAGTTTAGTTGATAGGTACAGACAAGAGGGTTTTAACTTAAGAAATATTAATGTATTAATTTATTTTGTGGATTCAGGCATGACATATCATGGTGCCCATGTGACCATAGGACAACCTGCTGAGTGAGGTTGGTTTCTCCTTTGACAGCGTGGATTCTAGGAGATTTCACTCTGGTCACCAGGTTTGGAGGCAAGAGCTTTTACCTGCTCAGCCATCTCACAAGCCTTAGAAGTAGAGTTTTCTCTCAAAAAACTCTGGGATTTCTCCTGACCTTTAAAAGGATTCCCAAGTGATTTAAAGCACAGTCTAAGCTCCTTTTGAAATCCTTTCTGCATTCTTGGATCATCTGATTCTTTGATCTCTTTTATATGGTTTCCAGGTCTCACCCCATTGCCTAAAAATGAAATCTGAGCAAGATCTCCACAGGCTCCTAACTCAAGCATCTGTTTTAGGAGCTCATGTACCAGCCTACACATCAGCTTCAACACGCCGTTCCTTTCTCCTCCAACAATTGTCACAGCTGCTTGTTTTTCAAGGCAAGTCTAAATGTTTGAGGCTGGGTTGAAGATTCTACTTCTTTTCAAGTTCCAGGAATCGTAATTCCTGAGATTGAGTCTGTCTTTATCCTTCACTGAAGGTTTTCTTATTTCTATTGTCTTCACATTTGAGTTTCTACCAGTGGAAGACTATACCTACTTCGGTGACTGTCAATATCCCCCAAACATTCCCAGGCTGCATAGATTCCTTGGGGTTGTTGAGATTGAAATTGAACTAAAAAAATATGTTACCACACTAAGAATTCCAACCTCACTCCCACTACTGGCGGAGATGACTGTGTCCTAGACGCATCACCTACAATGGACTTGCCACAGCATATGCCCTTCTCTTTGTCTCAAATACGCAGCCTGTACTTTTCCTGTAACACGCACTTGCGGTTGACTACAGTACACATTCTCCTTGCCTGGAGTACAAACACTTCATCTTGCCTACACCACACATCTTTCTCCTTGCCACCAGCACACAGCCTTCTTGCCTACACCACACACTCTACTTTTTTGTCTAGATAACATACACTTCTCCTTGTTTACAATGCAAATGCTTCTCCTTGAACAAGGCATGCACCCTTACCCTTGCAGACAGCACAAAACCTTCTCCTTATCAGAGTTCACACCCTTCTCCTTGCCTACATAGCACACCCATCACTTTACCTACAGCACATGCCCTTACCCTTGCCTACACCATACGCTCTACTTTTTGCCTACAGAGCACCTACTTCTCCTTCCTTACGATATATAAAATAACCATATATACATGATATCATTCTTCTTTTGGCCACAATGTAAATTCTCCTCTTTACCTCCAGCAACTCTCTTCCTTGTTTATAGCCCACAGCCTCCTCCTTGGCTACAGCACACACCCATTCCTTGGCTGCAACACACACCCTGCTTCCTTTTTCCAGCACTCCTCTTTCCTTCACTGAACACAAATGCAGGCAGCTCATTGGTTTCCACAATGCAGATGACTGAGGCACCTCACTACTAAGGGTGTAGTCGGCCATGTCTGACAGCTTTCCTGAGCTTGGTGAAAAATGGAGGACTCCCTTTTCTTATCGGGGCTTCCTCTTCTCCACCTGATCTGGGGATCCAGACATATACTCTGAGGGATGTAACACTTTCCCTGGGGAAATTACAGGTTCAACTTCCTGGAAGTCCTCTCCATGCAAATGAGGTAACCCCAGTACCTTAAGCCTCAGACAATGAAAGTTCACCCTAAGAAGAGCCCCTTCCCACTCTCTAAACTTCATATAGGTAGCCCTGGTTTACCCTGAAAAACACTGTATGTGTACAAATGCACCCCAAATAAAGCCCAGTACGCAGTGGCGTCTGGACACCCAGAGAGGGAGGAAATGAAGACACGAAGCCACAGCTGAACTCCAACACACATGCTACAAATGATAAGCAGCACTGTATCTTAAATATTTGTACATATTTGCAGTGATAACATTTCATTAATTTAACTCTTATCTATGAGGATGATCATGAAATTGCTATCATATTTATATATGGAGAAAGAACTTGAAGGCAAAGAAAAATTATGGAGTGAAAGATTAATACTTTTTCTTGGTAACTCTAATAGTAAAGCCTACAATAATTTATTTTCCTGTTTTCTAAGGGAAATGCTGCATTGCTTCTTATGGGTAAGATATTTGGGACAAGGGACTCCTGAGCTGGCTTCACCTTAGCAAGCCTTCAAAGATGCTTTCTTGCAGTGAGCATGGTTACAGCATTGGTGTGCTTTAACACCCAGTTAAAGGGTCATGTGGTTTGATATTCTTACTTTCCTCTCTAGTGTAAGCATATACACACTTGGCTACCAACGAGCAAGCTGTTCCTGTCAGCCATGTAGGTAGGCTTCATCACAGGGGGGAGGTGAGGGGAAGGACAGAGTTGGGGAGAAGGAGAGAGAGAAGGAGAGGGAGAAGAAAAGGGAGAGGGAGAGGAAGAGGGAGAGGAAGAGGGAGAGGGGGAGGGAGCGGGAGCGGTAGAGGGCGCGGCCGCGGCGGTGGCAGAGGCAGAGGGAGAGGGAGAGGGAGAGGGAGAGGGAGAGAACAAAAAGAGATCTGAGCTTTCTCTGTCACAAGAAGCCCACTCCTGTGATGATTAACCCACTCCTGTTGATGGCATCACTTCACTCATGAGAGCAGAACATTCATGGCCTCATTAGAGCTGACTGCCCAACATGGATACATCAGAGATGTACATCTTTTAGGAGACTTCTCTAAACTACAGCAGACATGTCATCATGGTAACTGCTGGGATGTGCAATGTTTCAAGAATGGACTATTACTTTACTTTGTTCTTGTTACAAACTGCCTGTTCCAACTACAAGGCAAAGTTTAGAAAAGAATATTCAGCAAACTCATAATTAGTAAAATTTTTTTGAAACAGAATCTCAGGTAGCTCAGGCTGGCACTGAACCCCTAATGTCGCCTTCCAAGAAATGGGATTACAGGCCTGAGGTACCATGCCTGACACAGAATATTTTTGGAAGAAGTATTTCTTCAGTATTAACTCTTCCTTCCTATTTAAAAATTTATTTTTATTGCATATTCATGAGCATTTTGCCTACATGTATTCTATGCACATTGTGTGTGAATTTCCCACAGAGGTCAGAAGATGCTGCCCAAACCCTTAGAACTGAAGGTTGTAAGTCATTATGTGGGTACTGGGATCTGAACCCAGGTCTTCTGCAAGAGCAACAAGTGCTGTTAACCACTGAAACATCTCTTCAGCTTCCCCTTTTTTTCTTTTTAAACTACAGTTTCCTTCAACATCCTAAGGTTAGGGAAATCAGGCATACCGAAGATATACAGGAAAGAAACAAAATTGAGTAGATATGATATCTAGGATTCCAGACACAACAGTATTTACTTGAAACTTTGAGAAGCAGAGCCATGGGCATTGATTATGCACTCGCAGGAATAGTCTTGAGTTGAGAAAGGGTGTATTCTCTTTCTGAAGTTAGCTGTCTCTTCTCTGTCTTCTAGATTTGAGTGGAAAATCCAGAGCTGAGACTTGGAAAGTGGACTGAGATGGCTCAGCTGGAAAGGCTCTTGTCCCACAATCATGATGATCTGAGTCCAATCTGCAGGATCCTTGAAATAAGGAACAGGTTGGGTGAGGAGACAAACACAGGTAAAACTCAGGGTTGGCTAGTGTGAAGGAATCAGCAATTGTCTGTCCTACTGAGAAACCCTGCCTCAAAAACAAGGTGGACAATACCTGGGGCAGGTTGACACCCAAAGTTTTCATCTGGCCTGCATGCACACACACACACACACACACACACACACACACACTGATATACACATGAACATGTATACACACTGACATATAAAAATGTGCTCACTCACACACAAACACATACCTAACCACCCTACAAGATTTACTAAATAAATAGCATTCTCTGTTTTGGGTGTTACAGCGCTTTGGCAGCACTGCAGGAACCATGTTCCCCATATTAGTTTTAATCTGTTTGCTCAGCTTCATGTTCAGCCTTAGCAGGAATTTAAGCATCCTTGAGCATACTATGGAACAGTGGGAATCTTGTGTGAAGCCCTTGCTAGATGGAGGGGTCTCAGCTCCTCTGCATCTCTGTTACCTCTGTGTGGTTCAAACCAATGGCAGGAGAAGAAGTAGTATGGCTTTGCATTTCCCTGTTGGACCTGTGGCAGCTGGTCTCAGGATTGAACCTCAGCAAGGGAACGTGACATGTCAGCCATGGTGGGAGCCATCTTTCTACTGTTCTCTTTCCTTTCTTCAACTCTTTCTCCTTCAAATACCGAGTAGATCTCTCTGCTATCTTATTGAAGATGCTTGGGGTAAAATGGGTTGGTAAGGTTGGAATCTCATTTCCCCTTCTTTGGTCCTAATGCACATCCATGCACGTGTGCATGTGCCTCTTCTTTAAATGTAGTATCCCATAACCTGTTATTTAAAGATGATCTCTCTCTCTCTCTCTCTCTCTCTCTCTCTCTCTCTCTCTCTCTCTTTCTCTCTCTCTCTTTCTCTCTCTCTCCCTCCTTCTCTCTCTCTCCCTCTCTCTTCCTCTCTCCTTCTCTTTTCCTCTTTCCCTCCTTCTATGCTTTATTCCTTCTCTCTCTCCCTCCTCTGTCTCTCTATGGTAAAAGCATGCCAAGAACCTCACTGAAAGTGATTCCATATAGTCTGAAACTGTGACCATTCTACCCTGTAGTGTTTTGAAGCATAGCCCTCTCATGCATACCAGACCATCTGTGGTTGTATTTTAGTTAATAAGGATCTAGGACATTTTGCACCAATTTGAAACCTTCAACCTATGTGCTTTTTGGAACAATTGTATCTCTATGAATTTATCTTCAGAGAGAGGCCCACCCAAGTAGGCAAATAGCTGTTAAAAAACAAAGAGGCTTTTTATCAAGAATCCTAGAACCTGTTGGCTAGCTCCCCACAATTTCTGTGAGTCTCCAACGGTTTCCTGTCTACATTTGAACATCGGTGAGAAGTTTTGGTTTTCTATCAGTGAGAGACTGAGAGTGTTTGGTGGTCTTCTCTACTCAAACCTGAGTTCGCTGTATAGCAGATGTTTCCAGTTGTGTAAATGGTGTTAAGTTTTGTACGGGGTAAAACGATGCAGAGAACCAGAGCATAGCTTGAGAACAGGCCAAATTGTTTCTTATTGCTTCCAAGGAGCCAAATTTGAACTCATGCTTCTAAGACATAAAACTTAGCATGTTAGAATTCAGAAAACAGAGCATGTGGGAGGCCATCCTCACCTGAAAACACAACTGCTTTTTATGCATAGAATCATTATGTCACGAGAGCTCTTTTTTTCTTCTAAAAGGAGTCTGGTTTATCAATTCTCCAAAACTCAGACAGCAAGCACCTTCTGCACTCAGACAAAGCATTCTCTAATGAGATGACATCCTAACAACACTGTTAGTGTGAAACACACAGTCAAGAGCTGGGTAACTTTCACAGTATCTACAGAGAACAGTATGAAGCCAACTGCTATCACGTTTCTCTGGGGTTTCCTCTCTCCTGCTGGGGATAGGAACTTGAGGTTTTATCATAAAGGGATAAATGGCAAGGACTCATGTACTGGCTTCTAGTCACAGAGCAAAGGCATCCACATCTGTTTCTAGTATTCTGTTGAAGAATCTCTCCAGTTGATAATTTGGATTGGATGCAAATTGGTTTGTTTTCCTTGGTCCTCTCTTCCAAGCTCAGATAAAACAAACCTATCCTGTGGGTCCAACAGTTTGCATTCTGAATTTTTGGTTTACATGGTGCAGATTCCCTCAGCTACACTGCTAACACATTATCCATCTTGAAAAGAACAAACCTGGCAGGATTTATATTATATAAACTCCCACAACTGACTACAGTTTGTGTGTGTGTGTGTGTGTGTGTGTGTGTGTGTGTGTCCGTGTAATTAGAATTCTTATGGAATGCCATTGCAATTCTGTCTTACCATGTTATTTTTGTTTCAACTGACTTGCCCCTATGCGACTTCTTGTTTAAAAGACTCTATCCTAACATTTATCTAATGAGATTAGAATAAAAATGCAATCCAATGATTGAAGGTAATAAAGCCTCTTGCAGGGAGGTGGGTACTTTCTCCTTGACTGATTTCTATTGTTTTGAAGAATCAGATACATTTTTTCTTTCTTTTTTAAAAAATGTAATCTGTAATGGTTCAAGAGAACACCATATATAGACAAAATTTTAAGCTCAAGTTTTTAAGGTCAAGAAAAGATAAAGGAGACAGCTGCAAAGATGAACAAAGAAAAAAATTAAAGATATAGATGCAAGAACACATGGAAATACTGCAAACGTGGTTGCTTATTCATTTGTGTGATAGACAAAAATGAGAAGAGAGTCAAGGAGCTAACAGGAAATAGTTCTTCAAGGAGTATTTGAAAAAGAGATGTTCCTGGTATAGAAGCCGAGGGCAACTTCTCGGCTAAAACGTGCTTGAATGAAGATTTGATTAATAAAAAAGTCATGTTCTTTCCTTTCCTTTTCTTCTACTGGAGTTCTGCTGTGGTTTTCCTCCAGAGTAAAATGTAGAATGGTTGAATGTGGTCAAAGCATCCCCAAATTAAATGGGACTGCACAGTGTGACTTTGCTTCTTCCAATTACACTTTTGTAAAGAGTCAAATTGGCTAAGGAACCAACCTCTCCTTTGAAGTGACAGAAATCTTAAAAGTATCTGCAAAGATAAATTTTTGGAAGTCATAAAAAGAGTCTGAAAAATATGAAATTGTTTGAGGAAAAGAATGTTGTCTCTTTGTCTTTTTACTAGGCAAAATAATATAAACAAGGGGCAGATTTCCTGGATGGCCCACTGAGACACCAACGCAGATAGTAAAAGAGAAATGAACACGGGAGGACATTGTGTAAACACACACACACACACACAAGCACACACACACACAGACACACAAAGTACACCATGAAACTGGTACCATTCAACAATCGACTAGACATATTGCTTGGGAATATTGGGCTTTCCGAGTATAAAGGAAATTTTAAATGGCTGACCACAGGAGCTCCTAGCTAGCTGGTCACCATTCTGAATTTGTTTAGCATCTTATTGGTGGTGTGTCAACTCTGCTACATTTTGTCTTAGACATCTGTGGTTCTAATCTAGCACACCTATCTCCGAAACAGGGTGAGAGAAATGGCTCAGTGGATAAAGGCTGCCAAGGCCAACAAAGATGAGTTTGATCCCAGGATCCACACGGTAGAGACAAGAACCATCTCCTGCAAATTGTTCTCTTGACCTACACAAGTATACAAACTCAGCCCCTCCACATACATATATTCAGTGGGTGGGGGGTAGGGGAAGAGACAGAGAGAACAAAAGAATTGAATGCAATAAAAATTTTAAATTTTAGGTAAAAGTTTTTTTCACATTTTTAAAAACATTTTTTTAAAGGAAACTAATAAAGAATGGAGAAAAGTTCATTTCTGCTTTCATATTCTTTGTCTTAAACAGAAGTAATATATATATAATATATATTATACATGTAATATATATTATATATATTACTATTTATTCAACAGTGAGAATCTCTGAAGATTTAAAATTATTTAAATTTAAATTTCTTTTAAATTTCTTTAAAATTCTATTAAATTTCTTTTAAAATGAGCTATCCAAGCATCGGCAGTAGAACAGGCTTATTCATGTCAGCATTATTCTCTCGCCAACTGAGGGGCTAAGAACACTCTTGAAAGTCTAGAGGCTTTAGGGTCCTCACTTTCATTTGCTTTGCGAACTACATATAGGGGTTTGTATAAACTGTTAATTCCAATGCCATTACAGGTGAAATGAGGGTACATAGAACATTAGAATGTTGTAAAGGGTCAATTTACCTGTCACTCAATGTGCACAGGTCTTAAAATTGTTTTGAAATCTTTTATTTATTGTTTATCTTATGAAATATATAAAAGAGAATTAATACATGCATCAGTTATAATCATAAGAATGCAATATTAATGTAAAACGGGTGTCTCCAACATTCTCTATCACAATCATTTTCTTATATGTAAAGAATATTTTAAGGAATTGGCTTTTAATTGTGTATATGTTTCAGGGTATGTGAATGTGACCAAGGTTGTCCACAGAGGCAGATACATCAGATGCCCAGGAGCTGGAGCTGCAGGTGGTCATGAGCTGATAGAAGTGTTGGGGGCCGAACTCAGGTCCTCTGTAAGCATAGTATGTGCTCTTAATCGTGGAGCCAACTCTCCACAATGAGTAAAGATAATGTTTTAAACTAAAAATTCTGAAGATGTAGAAAGAATATCTGAATATCTTACGGATGCGTCATCTGCCAATTAAAAAGCCTATGGCCTATGGCTCAGGCAGAAAATAGAAGAAAAAGGAATTCTGGGATAGAGCCAGGTGTGAGAGGATCCGCTCAGGAAGATGTGAGGAGACAGGTACATGGTACCTGAGCACAGGTAGCCAGCCATGTGGCAGAATATAGATTAAAATAAATGGGCTACTTTAGGTTAGGATCTAGTCAGAGGACAGCCTAGCTAATATGGCCTAGGTATTTGTAACTGTACTTGAGGAGTCTGAGTGTTATTTCTGAGAGCATGGGGCCAGGAGGAAAAACTGGACCTACCTTTGACATGAAGAGATAAGCTTCATGTGGATAAGCTTTCTCCATTGAACTGGATCTCTGAAGCAGCTGAACACAGGAATTATTGCATAATTTCAGTAGATGGACCACAGAATAATGGAGAACTTGAACCTGAGCTTGGAAACCTTTACATCTAGCAGAATAATTCTGCCATCCCCCTTTCAGATTTCAGTTGCTGAGCCTTTTTTTTAATTTATTTTTTCCTAGCATGACTGGGGATAATATTAACCATTAAAAAGTGTGGCACACAAAGTAAAAGATGTAGTCGAACCGCCATGACTATTGTCAAAGTTTATAATCTGAATCACAATAGAACATTTTACAGTCTTTTCTAAAAGTAAAATTAAAAAGTAGCATTACCATTACCACCCATCCAGTCCAAAATATTAGGAAGAAGTTTCAGATTAGGAGACATGTACATGTCAAAAGAATGGTCTCTGAGAATGAAATTTAATTTATGAAATGACTTTACATAAAAATACATGTAAATGGAATCATTTCTTCTCTTCTTGTTAACAGAAACATTTTATCAGATTTATGTAATGACTGTGGACCTTCTTCACGGGGACAGAAGTTTGCTCTGTGACTTTGTGTATTAAACGGTTCTCCCATGGTGGCAGTGCTGGAGGCAGCATCCCTAATTATAGAGATGGTGCTCTCTTTGGGGGCATGCAATCCTGTAATTTTTCATCCTTAATTAGGCTAGAGGGAGGGCCTGAGTAATATCCTATTTTATAGTTCTTTTAAAATCTTTGACTCATAACTAAATTAGCCAGCTGTTAAAAAAATAAAAAAACCTCTCCATCCGTCTTATTTCTCTGGCAGAGATAATGTTGGTAATTATACTGATAATGAGAAGGTGGTGGGACAAAAGAGAAAGAGAAAGATGAAGGAGGAGGGGAAGAGAGGAAAGAGAAGATTTAGGAGAAAAGGAGGATGAAGGGATGGGGAAAGGGAGGAAGGGAGGAGGAAGAGGAGGAGGAAGGGGAGGAGAAAAGGAAGAGGAGAAAGTAAAGGAGGGAGGAGAAGGAAGGGGAGGAGAAGGAGGAGGAAGAAGAGGAGGAGGAGGAAGAGGAGGAGGAGGAGAAGGAGCAGGAGGAGGAGCAGAAGGGGAAGAGGAGGAGGAGGAGGAGGAGGAGAAGGAGCAGGAGGAGGAGCAGAAGGGGAAGAG
>NW_021620769.1:2684099-2694686 GCF_004785775.1 Grammomys surdaster | reverse complement strand
GAAGGGGAAGAGGAGGAGGAGGAGGAGGAGGAGGAGGAGGAGGAGGAGGAGATCAGATAGTTAGCTTGCCAGTAAACTGAGGAGCCACCTTGAGGCTAAAATTTCAAATTTATATTGTGTGAAAACTGTCTGGAATCTATATTGTGACATGTAGACTTCTGAGTTTCACCTTTAGGTAGTCTGACTCAATATATCTCAAGTAGAGTCTAGGTATCTCCATTTAAAATATAAGTCTCCAGGTCTGGAGAAACGGACCAGCAGTTCAAGAGTGAGACCTAATCTGGAAGAGGATTTAAATTCAGTTTACAATCATTGTAACTCCAGCTCCAGAGGATCCTATGCTCTCCCACCCATTCTTAGTGGGCAACTGTACCTGTGCACATACCTTCACAGAGGTACACACGCACACATGCACACACACACTTAAATACAAACATAAATCTTGAAAATGTAAGTCTTCACAGGCTGAAGATCAGTGAGGAGTTCGTTTAGGCTACACAAGGTCCTGGGTTTGATGATCAGCACTGTAATAAAGAAAATGTCAGTCAATCAATTAATCCTCAAACTTGAAGATAGTCCTTTTGGGAATTCTTGTGTGTATATGTTAGGAACTGTGTCACACGTGAACTGGAAGCAGTCACTATGCAGTCCTGTAGAACTGAGACTGCTGCTCTCCATGATTTTGAGCCATGTGGATTATGGACCCTGTCTCCATCCTTAGCTAGATGCTTCCAGGGAGGATGCTGGGCAGCACTGTCCTCCCTTGCTCTTAGCATCTACTCTCCTGCCCTTGCTTCCTTGGCACACAATACCAATAGAGGGAGGAGGGTTCTGGATCTCAGGGAAGGACTGGAGTTCATGAAGAAAACCTAACTGGTTTCCTGTACGGCTTGTGATTGTCTCGGTATGTCCTTTCCCAGAGGAAGACTGAACAATTGTAGTGCCTACTGCCTTTTGTCCCCCTCCTCATGTCCCTCTCCTCAAACAACAGTGGTTTGGGTGTCTCACTACCCAGTTCTACCCCTCTGTCTCATACTCCCAAAGATGTGGCATTCCTAGATGTACATTCCAAGTGTCTAAAATTGGGGCAGGGCAATGTAGGCTCATTGGAAGGAAGTGCATGAAGACGGATCAGAGGCTTTTTACAGTAGGATACGTGGGTACCGGCTTGTAGCATCAGTCTATCCTCCTTGAAAGTGTCCTAAAGCCTTTACAGGCACAGCACAGTTCATCTCTTCAGCTCTTCAGAGCATGCGTGCACAACACAAGAACCATCTACATTGAGAACACAAGCAGCTCACAGAGGTAAACATGTCAATATAAGACAATTCATCCTAGTCCCAAGAGCCATTTTATAGAAAAGAATTTCTTTAAGCAATATGCTCTACCCATGACAGCCATCCACGATTTTGAACCTTCTCACGGTGATTAACATGCATGTCCAGCCGAGACTTTAGAACGTTAGAACAGCCTGTCTCCTAGGCTCACTGGGAAAGGAGATATGGTGTGAATGTCTGTGATCTTCCCATAGACAGCCCTTTATGCTTGCTACATTTCATTCCTATTTCTAGTTTTTATTATTTCTTTAGCATCTTACTTCATTGTTCATTGATTAACTATTTTAGAGTTGACATGTAAATTGATTTTTTGTCAAGTTCTATAAGTTTTATTACATATACAACCTTGTGAAACTATTACCACAACCAGGATACAGAACACTTCCGTTTCCCAATATTCCACACCTATGCTGCTGTTGCTATGCTCACTACCTCACTCCATAAGAGCCAAGGATTTGTTTCCTGACAAGCACTTTTATCTTTTGGATATTATCCTGTACAAACGAATGACAGTGTGCACCTCAGAGACTCTGGCTTCCATGTAGCGGCTTGTCATGGCTCACAAATGCCACCGTCATGGATCATTCACCCACTGAAGGATTCTTGGATTATCTCTACATTTCTCTGCTTATAAATACAACTCCGTGGATATGTGTACAAAGTTGTTTTTTTTAAATTATATGAACATGAAGATTTCATTTCTTTTCAAAAGATATGTAGAGGTATGTTTGCTTGGCCATACATGAAGTATGTTTTCATTTTGTGGGATGCTGTCGAATTGTTTTCTGGAATGATTGTATCAGTTCGTTCTCACTATCAGCACACGAGGATTTGGTGCATTCTTCTGCACCACCCAGTTTACCAGTATTTTTAGCTGCACTAATAGCTGTATAGTGGTCGCTCAGTATTGTTTTAATTAGCATCCTTCTCATGGTGGCAGATGCTGTTATTCTGTGATATTCTTGAACATGTCTTCCATTACAGATTGTACCGTATGCATTTTAAGGATAACGTACACCTTTGAATACTACGCATCTTCTTTTTCTCCATGTACTATTTTCCCCAAATTACTAGTTTTTATTGTTGCCACTTTTTTATTTCTATTTGTTTGATCCACACATCTCTATTTTTAGTATTTCTTTTATTACTTCTGCTCTGAGTGAGATCTGTCTTCAGCTTCCTAAGATAATAGCTTCAATCACTAACTTGGGACTCCATCTCTAATAACGACTAATGGTACAAATTTCCCTCTGATCCTGCTTTAGAAGCAGCTGTACATTCTAGTATGTGTTTATTCAGCTTCATATGCTTTCAAATTTTCCTTTTGATTCTATTTTTTTTTAATTCATGACCCCATACATATTCTATCTTGGTGACTATTCCTAACTATTTCATGGTTTGGAGGATTTTGTCTGATCAGTAATGTCAAGTTGGTTGTTGCTTTTACATCTTTAATACTTTTATCCTTTCTTATTTTTTTCCTTTAGTTTTTCATCTGTACTATTAACTATTGGAAAAAAGTGTTGAATTCTCAAAACATCTTTAAAACTTCACCACTGAATCCTTCCCATTCAGTCAAGTTCTTCTTTTATATATTTTGAAGCTCCATTGTTGTGGCTGGCCCTGGTATTGTTTGTATTTTCGTGTTAACTCTCTTTTCCTGGGAGGGGATGTGGAAAAGGAGTGAGTCACGTACTCATGTGACTTTTTGTGAACCATCTCCTAATGAATAAAGGAGCCAATCACTGGGTGAGTAGGAGAGACTTCTGGATTGGATAAGGGAAAAGAGGAAGAGGAGAGAGATAGGGCCTTTTTGGATGGGATAGTGAGAGGGCAAGATGTAGCTACTAGTGTCTCCCGGCTTATGGCAAATCTGCCAGGATTCACCACCAGAGGATTTAGATTTAATATGATTTACAAGATTAGGAATCTAGTTGTTGCACCCAGAGGTTGAGTTACCATTGTATCTGAACTAAGTTTGTGTAGTGTTTTTCTTCAGTTGCTGCTCGATTGGGCTCCAGAGAGAAAGGCGAAGTGTGGATTTGCCAGATGTGCACCACAAAAGGCCTTGGGAGTTTTGAAGCATGGAGCTGGTGGGTATCAACCTGCCAGTGGGAACTTAGTGAGCAGGATGGAGAGATTTTGGGAGCTCTGGGCCAGAGAGTCTGCCAAGATAAGAACACCCCACTGGTACCATGTGGCCCACTGGTGCCCTGCATAACATGGGAACTTGTCGATCTTTTTAATATGTCCCGTGACACTCCATAAGTAAGGATACATTTGTGTTTGCTTTGTTATTTTGATGACCTGACCCATTATCCTCACATAATGCTTCTCTTTTTCTGCTATCGTATTTGCTATTCTGGGGTCTATATTTTTATATTAGCATGTCTGTTTCAGTTATATTATAAGTGACCATGCACAGCAGCTGTTGCTGTTTGCACAAGGCCTGCACAAGCCTGAGCCTGTTTTACCCAAAGGCTATCTAAAGGAGACAGATATTAGCCTTTATGATCTGTATATTTGACAGAAAAAAGCTTTTAACTTTTAGCAAGCAATACTTTTGAGCAAAGGGAGTTTTAAAGATATAACAATAAATTGATCTAAACGTATCACAAAGAAGAAATCAGAGTATAATAACCATTCAATGTAATAACTGTCTTATAGTTAGTTATATTTACACATATATTGCACAACAGTATGATACTAAACACGAATTGACCATTTGTTTCCAAAGAGTAATGATAAAGCTGTTTTCTAAAATAAAAATTATGAATTTAAAGGGTTTAATATTAGCAGTGATAAAAATTTTAGTATATACTTCCACAAAGGAAATGTACTGGTCTGTTTCAAATACCAGCGAGGATTCTATCATTTTGACCACTTCATATATAAAGCACTCTTTGTGGTGGTTTTTTAATAAGCATTCTCCAGAGGAACAGAAATTTTAGAATGAATCTCTATACAGAGAGATAGGATTTATTAGAATGACTTACAGGGTGTGGTCTAGCTAATCCAACACTGGCTACCTATGAACAGAAGGTGCAAGAATCCAGTAGTTGTTCAGTCCATGAGGCTGGATGTCTCAGCTGCTCTTAAGTATATGCCAGAATCCAGGAAAAGTAGAATCTAATGCTAGTGAAGGAATTAATTTGCTAGGGAGAACAAAAGGGAGGAGAGAGAGAGAAAGAGAGAGAGAGAGAGAGAGAGAGAGAGAGAGAGAGAGAGAGAGAGAGAGATTCCTTCTTCCATGTCTTTTATATAGGTTGCCAAAGGCATGGCCCACATTAGAGGTAGTTCTTTCTGTATCAAATGATCTTATTAAAGTTGCATCTTCTCATCTCAAAGATCCAGATTAGAAGTAGGTCTTGATTTAATTAAGAACTAGTCTCTAAATGCCCAGGCACTGGGCTTTAGTTAATTCTAGTTGAAGTCAAGTTGACAACCAAGACTAGCCATGACAAGTGGCAACTGCATAATAAACTATGAATAAGAAGACATATTATTCTCAGGCCTCTCATTATTTCTTAAGCATGTGACATTAAGCATAAAGTGCTCAACATGTGCTTCCTGACCACAGATCAATGGAATATCACAGCGTCTACATACGGAGAATGTGAAGCAGGGCTATTACCATAGGAACAAGCTGATCAGGAGAGGCATTAGAAATCAAATGGTGGGAATATGTTGGATAAAGTCTATAAAATAAAATGCTAGAGGGCCTGGAGAGATAGCCAAGAGTTAAGAGCACCTATGGCCCATTACAGAAGACTTCTTTCAGTTCCCAGTACACACATGGCTGCTGACAAGCATCTGTGATTGTAACTCCAGGGAATCCAAGCTTTTCTTCTGCCTTCTGAAGGCACTAGGCACATATGTGGTGCACAGACATCCATGCAGGGAAAGTACACATACGTATTGTAAAAGAAAATGTTAGAAAAATTAAATTTAAGATATATTGAGTAGTGAGAAACTTAGGTGTAATGAAACGTTCTGAAAGCTCTGGTGCATGAGAGTGAGCAAATCCTGTGAAGATACAAAGGACTTGCCTAAAGTTATGGAGACTAAAGGCAGAGGGATAGTCCAAACTTCTGTCCGTAGAACCTTGAACACGGTATGTGCCCACTACTAAATCTGTGGAGTGAATGACTTAAATTATACATCATTTTCTTAGGAATTTACAGTAGTATAGCTTGAATCTGAAATGTTCTCCACTGGTCTCTTTATGGACAGCTTAGACCCTCTACTCTGGTGCTAGCATAAAGCAGAGATGTCTTTAAGAGGTGGGGATTCTTGTGAGAAAGTCCAGTCTCTGTGGCTATGTCATTGAAGTGTCTTCCTCTAGTTCTTTGCTTTCCAGATACCACAGCGACCAGCTTCCTCTACCGGGCCCTCCCACCACAGGGTACCAGGCTACCACAAACACATGACAAAAGAGTCACACAAGCACAACCTGGGATGATGAAAATGTGTGAGCCAAAATAAAGACCCACTGGGGGAAGGGCAGCCAGGCACCTGAGCTGAAAAGTTCAGGGCTGGGACAGGGTATGCTAGGTAGGTACTGAAGGATGCTAGGAGAGTCTGGAGGCCAGGTTTGCAAAATAAGCACCTCAGCCCCTTGTGTGAAACCCAACCAAAAGGTTATAGAGGCGAGACAGGCACGATAGGTCTCAGGGTCCGGGATGACTGTGGCTCAGGCTCCTCCTGGGCACCATCCAGCTCACACTCAGTAGACTAACTAAGACCAGGCTGGCCTATTGACCTTTCTCCTTGAAATTATTTTATCTATGACTAATTCATAGTCATCCTCTTTTGACGGAAAAGGGGCTGATCTAAGGGAAGTCATTCTCAAAGCTTGATGCTGTTATGATTCTCAACTTCTCTTGAGGTCAAAGGTCTTCTAATACTCTGATCCCTCCCCTCCAGAGAATATTGGCTTTCCCTGTGGGCAAATGAGAGTGAAGTATTTTTTTATTTTTTTCATACTATCTGGAAACAATAGGTAAAGTTGCCCATGAAACACTTTATCAAACAGCTCTGGCGCTGACTGAAGGCAAAGCCACAACTAGCTTACAGTGAGATTTCTGGTTCAGAGCTTTTTATAAACTATTTCATAATGGAAAACAAATTGTTTTAAATGTGAAACAAGGAGAAAAGTTACAAACTATTTCCCTAATTAAAGAATGGTTATCAAACATGTGCTGTTGTTCACTGTAAATAAACCTAGGAGATAACTCACCACGCCACATTTATTTGTCCTTGTATACCTGGAGTGAATTTGTGTGTGATAAACAATGGAAAAACATGGTGTGTGTGTGTGAGTGTGTGTGTGTGTGTGTGTGTGTGTGTGTGAATGGAGCTTGACACCAACTTTCTATTTTTATATAGTGTTAATCATGATCTCTTCTCATTAACGTTCTGACAAGCTTCAAACAAACAGTGAGATTTCGTTCTGCGTCGTCAGCATTTTTATACACACTGGACAGTCTTTGAAGTTAATTGGAGCCCTCCACATTGATGCAAGATGAGGTTAAAAATGGAAGAGAACCCCAGTGTCTGACCACAGGACCACTGATACCCTGTAGAGCAGGACCAGACACAAGCTCAGTAGGGAACTGAGAACCCACAGGTAAAGGCTGACACACAGTATCCTGGGAGTCAAAAAGTGGAGGTGGGGGGAGGGGCAGCTACTGCGAGTGAGCATGTGATATAGCTGGAAAGGCCGGTGCCATCTTTCTCTTATGCCCCCCACCCAGCACTGAGCAACTGAGGAGGAAATAGAAAGACGTCTGAGAAATCTTTAGTCACATTTAACCTACATGTGAACGTCGCTCGCTCGGTAGAGCAATGGTTGAACACCTCGAGGTGTTGATCATTCCAGTCTCCATTTCTAAATACTAAGGGTCCTCAAAAGATCCTTCAAGGAAATAATCTGGTTTTCAATGAATAAACTAGCTTTCTAAAGCTCTGTGATTTGATTTAGGGTCATTTGTGTATTATGTGGACACATGCTGTTTGCTATAAGATTAGGAGGTTCTTGCAGCTGGGATCATTCATTCATTCAGAATTCATTCAGAATTCACTTGTTTGAACACGTAATTTGTTCTGAGCATTTTATTAGTCCCTAGGGACACAAAGCTAAACAAACTAAATGCTGGACAGTTTTTTTTTCTGTTAAAGTTAGTATATCCTCATTAAATGTTAAGCTAGAGAGATTTTTAATAAAAAAAAGTTATTCTACCACTTCATTCTTCTTTTGAAACAAGGTCACTGTGTAGGCTAGGCTATCCCAGAGCTTACTATTAGCCCAGATTGTGCTTAAACTTAGTGAAGGTTCTCATGCCTCAGCCTCAGCATGAGCCACCATGTCTGACTTAGTGCTTTGCTCAGACTCTTATTTCTGTTCTTACTGATGTGTAAGTGCCTGTTATTGTGAAAAATGTTTCTTATTTAAATTTTTAGACCTATTATTTTATTATATGTACATGAGTATGTGTGTGTGTGTGTGTATGTATGAATGTGTGCACACGTGCTATGTGCATGCCTGTTACCAACAGAATTCTGAAGAAGGCATCAAGTCCTCTGGAATTTGACTTACAGAAGGCTGTAAACTACTGTGTGGGAGCTTGGGTCCTCCGTAAAGAGCATCAAGTGCTAATCTTAACAGCTGAGACAGCTCTCCAACTAACTTATAGTGTGCTTTTAAAATATTGTCTCATTTAATGCTTTTAAAATCTCAGCAGCTGCTGAAAGGTGGAAGATGAAACTTTATTACCCAGGGTTGAATGGTTAGTGATGTGGCAATTTATTGTAGGTCCAGTGGACCAAACACAAAATCCAAATTTATGTCTTCAGTGTTTTCTTGTTAGGTAGATGCACTTACAGACATTTTTTCCATGTTCATCATTAAAACAGGTTTCCTAGTTGAGATCATTATTTTATAATCAGTGTGCAAACCTCTCTCCACCCAGGTCAATGTTTACAGATATTGGTCTACGGCATTCCTTACAATGAAACTGCCATCTGAGTCACTTAGTATATGGAACCTCATTGTTTAACATGGGGCACACAAGTAAGATGTGTAGAAAATAGAAAATAGAAAATCACTCTTCTACCCAGAGTCGTCATTTCTTCCTGACAGTTGAGAATCCGGCAGGGGAGTAGGATTCGCCCCCAAATCAAGGCATACATTGTCTTGAACATTTAAAGAAACACTGACTTCTTTGGGTTTCTTTGCTCTTTATTGTTGTTTCTGTTGTTGTTGTTATTGTTGTTTTTCTTTCTTACATATTACATCCTGAACACAGTTTTTCTTCTTTCCTTCCCCTTCCCAGTCACCCTCCTCCCATCCACTCCTCCTCTGTTTCCCTTCAGAAAGGGCAGGTCTCCCAGGGATATCAAACAAACATGGCATGTTAAGTTACAGTAAGACTAGGCACCTCTTCTCATATTAAGACTAGACAAGGCAACCCAGTAAGAGGAAAAAAAATGTCCACATAGTGCAGTGGGAATTTCTAGTTTCATTGGAGACTTGGTTGTGTCATGTGATGTTTTTCCTGGAAGCTGTCTTATTAGAGGATCTTTTCCTGAAACAGACAGGTGGTGTTTTTCTGGAAGCTGCCTGGTGAAAGCACATGTGATGTTTTTCTGGGGCAGATGCTTGAAAGGACACATGATGTTTGGAAAGAGTAGACATTTAACCCAACAGACAGTGGACAACGCCCTGGCATTTGTTCGCCTTTCTTTTGTCTCTGATCTTTGCTTGTTGTGACTTCATAGAGAGAAATGCACTAAAGAACCTCTGGTGGTGTTCCTGCTGCTTCTTACAGCCTCAGTGAACTCTTGGTAATCAGTGGAGCGCTCCAGTTTCTTCTGGATTGGGCTGCTTCTGTTGATTTATGTTTGGTGTTTTGATAGTGGACTGGACTCCTGACAATGAAGACTGTAATCTCCCCCAAAGAACTACTTCTAAATAGGTCCACATCCCCCTTGTTCTATTAGTCATCTTTCTACCTGACCTTTGGTCAGTGGGCTATAAGGGAGGTTGATGCATTTAAGAACCCTTATTAAAATAGGTTTTGAAAAATATAAGCCAATACCAAAGTGGGCAAAAGAGTCTGAGACAGCCACCTGCTCCTACTGTCAGGACTCCCACAAGAAGACCAAGGTATACACTCATAACATATGCAGAGGGCCTAGATCAGACCCATACAGGCTCCATAATTGTCCAGTCTCAGTGAGCCCCTATGAGCCCTGGTGAGTTTTCTTTGGTGTTCTTGATCCCTCTTAGTTTCTACAGTCCTCCTGCCCCTCTTTGGCAGGATTCCTTGAGTTCCATCTAATGTTTGGCTGTGGGTCTCTGCATCTGTTTAGATCAGTTGCTGGTTGAAGCCTCTCTGATGACAGTTATGCTAGGCTCCTGTCTATGAGTATAGAAGACTATCACCAGGAATCATTTTATTGACTTTCCATCTCCCACCCCCACCCCCATTTGGTTTGGCTCTAACTTAGGTCTCTGGGCTATTCAACCTTTGGTTCCTGGCCCTCTAGATAGTATAAGAGGTGGCAGAATCTCAATCTGCACTAGTCACTGATTGGCTTCTCCCATATTTTCTGCGCCACTTTTATCTCAGCACATCTTGTAAGCAGGACAAATTGTAGGTCTAAGGTTTTGTGGTTGTGTTGGTGTCCCAGTCCCTCCACTTGAAGTCTTGTCTGGTAATAGAAGATGGTCAGTTCAGGTTAAATATCCCATATTACCAGGAGTCTAAGCTAGGGTCACCCTCAGATTCCTGGGAGTTTCCATCGTATTAGGTTTCTAGCTTGTCTTTGAGATGCCTCCCCCAATTCCTGTTGTCACTTCCATTACTCTCTCCCTCCATTCTCCCCATACTTGATCTTTCCTGTTTCCATCCCCCAGGGATATTCACACATCCTTCCTTCATCCCTCCTTGTTTCTAAACTTCTCTGGGTCTGTGATTGTAGCATGGTTCTCCTTTATTTTACAGATAATATCCACTTATACATAAGTACACCATCTTTGTCTTTCTGGTTCTGGGTTACTTTACTCAGGATGATTTTTTTTTCTGTTCCATCATTTGCTTGCAAATTTTATGATGTGATTTTTTTCCAATAGATATATAATACTTCATTGCTTAAATGTACCACATTTTCTTTATCTTTGGTTGAAGAACACCTAGATATCTCTCTCTCTCTCTCTCTCTCTCTCTCTCTCTCTCTCTCTCTCTCT
>NW_021620769.1:2597974-2684089 GCF_004785775.1 Grammomys surdaster | reverse complement strand
TCTCTCTCTCTCTCTCTCTCTCTCTCTCTCTCTCTCTCTCTCTCTCTCTCTTTACAGTTTCTGGCTATTATGAATAAAGCTGCTATGAACACAGTTGAGCAAGAGTTTTTGTGCCAGATCATTAGAATAAAATCAAAGACCAAGATGTAAGTTTACATCTCTATGGATATCTGCTTTTTGATAAAGAAACCAAAATTATACAATGAAAAAAAAGAACATATCTTTAACAAATGGTGCTGGTCTAACAGGATTTCTGCATGTAGAAGAAGCAAACAGACATATACTTATCACTCTTTACAAAATTCAAGTTCAGGTGGATCAAAGACCTCAACATAAAACCAGATACAATAAACCTGATAGAAGAGAAAGTGGGAAATGCCATTGAATACATTGACATAGGAGACCACTTTCTAATCAAAAAACCAAGACTATAGGTACTAAGGTAAACAATAGTAAATGAGACCTCATGAAACTGAAAAGGTTTTATAAGGGAAAGCACACTGTCAATAGGACAAAACCTGGAAAAGATCTTCACCAACCCTTAATATAATCTAACAGAGGGTTAAATTCTAAAATATATAAATCACTCAAGATGCCAGATATCAACAAACCAAATAATCCAATTAAATGGGTTATAGATCCAAAAAGAGAATTCTCAACAAAGGAATCTCAAATGGTCAAGAAACACTTAAAAAAATGTTGAACATCCTTTGTCATCAGGGAAATGCAAATCAAAATGAACCTAAGATTCCATCTGATACCTGTCATAGTGGCTAAGAACAAAACCACAAGTGGCACAACCAGAAAGGATTTCCAATGGAGGGATGGGACACCAACCTAACCACAAAACCATAGACTCACAACTTGTCCTGCCAGCAAGAGGTGCGGGGTAAAGCCGGAGCAGAAATTGAGGGAATGACCAACCAATGACTGGCACATCTTGAGACCCATGCCATGAGATAGATCTTCTCTCCTGACAAATTTAATGATACTCAGCTGTGCTCCCAGACAGAAATCTAGCATAGCTGTCATCAGAGAGGCTTCACCCAGGAACTGATGGCAATAGAAGTACAGACCCACAGTCAAACATTAGGCAGAGCTTGGACAATCCTGCAGAAGAAGGGGAGGAAGGATTGAAGGAGCCAGAGAGGTCATGGACACCACAAGAAGTCCTACAGAATCACAGAAATTGAACCACCAACCAGAGAGCATGCATGGAATGGACCTAAACCCTCTGCACATATGTAACAGTTGTGTAGCTGAGTCTTCATAAGGGACTCCTAACAGCAGGAGCAGGGGCTGTCTCTGACTCTGTTGCCTGCCTTTGGATCTCTTTCCCTTAACTATGCTGCTTTGTCTAGCCATGATAAAAGACAATGCTCTACTCCTATTACAACTTGAGATGGCAAGGTGGATTAATATCCATGGAAAGCCTCTCCTTTTCTAAGAATAAAGGGAGAACTGGGGAGAGGGGTGGGGAAGGGGAGGTGAGAGAAAGGGACTGGGAGGAGAGGAGAGGGGGAAGCTGGAATAAATATATAGAGTAAATAGATAAAGTAATTAATTAAAAAATGCAAGTGACAGTTCATGCTGGTGACAAAGGAGAGCAAGGAAAACATTCCTACATTGTTGGTGTGTAGGGTCAGATTTTTCAATATCTGCTTTTAATAAGGGTTCACAAATGCTTCACCCCCGCTCTAGCCCACTGTCCAATGGTAGGGGAGAAAAGATGGTAAATTGGACAAGATCAGGACCTGGTTAGAAGTAGTTCTTTGGGGTGATTCCATCTCCATGTGTCAGAATACTAGCAGTCCAGTTCAGTAGTGTCAAGTACCTAACAAGAGTCAACAGCAGTAGCACGATCCAGCAGAAATTGGTACACATCAGCAGGAGTGACCATAATCAGCCAAGAAGCCAGGAGAAGTTCTCTGCCATGCCTTTCTCAATAAAGTGAACATCAGTGAAGACCCATTAAGCATTGCAAAGTTAGCTATACAAGCACCATCACTATCCTTGAGTCCTATTTATACTGTCTCCAAATTTCACATGTCCTCCCCTGGTCTTGCCTCAGCAAAACAACACTTGAGTCTGCATCACCTGCCATATCCAGAAACTTCTGCTTCAGGGGTGGGAGTGCAAACTTGTACAGTCATTTTAGAAATCAATATGGTGGTTTTTCAGAAAACTGGAACTCAATCTCGGCTATACCACTACTGGGCATATACCCACAGAACACTCCATTCTACCACAAGGGCTCTTTGTTGTCATTGTTGTTGTTGCTGTTATTTTACTATTGATCTGTTCATGAGTGCCCTAGAAGCAGATTGTCAGGCAGGGCAGGTGCCAGTATCATGCTTCTCTGATGACTTGGGTTTTCCTCTGGGAATGGCTGCCTGTTCCACCCTCATTTCCACACCATGAAGCCTCCACACGCCACTCCATACACACTTGCTCTATTTTTGTGTTTCAGTGTTGAGAACTAGAACTCATAAATGAGACTGAACAAAATAATCCTCTACACTCTGTTCCTGGATATGAACTTAGATGAAGCATCATCAGAGTTATAAAATTAGTAGAAGTTTACTGGGGAGTCTTCATTCCAAATAATTTCAGCAGAGCTTGTTCTGAAGAGTCCAAAATAGGAAGGTCTCTGAGTGTTCTGCTTACACAATGTTCAACTCTGTGCAGGCTGAGATATTCACCGAATTAAAACATTACCTTAAAAAGATGTATTTATGTTTATGAGCATGTCCCTGCTTGTGTTTTAGATGTACTGTGCACATGGAGAGGCCTGCAGAGGCTTGAAGAGAGCTCAGATCACCTGGAACTGGAGTTACAATGACTGTGAGTTGTCCCATGTGACTGCTGAGAACCTCTAACTGCTGAGCCACCTCTCCACTCTCAAATCTCACCTTTAAAGCCATACATTGCTTTTCCCTTGGTGCTCTGTTCTATATCCATGCATTGTCAGCACCAATTATAAAAGGTGGTATCCTAACTGGCAGTTTTTTTTTTTGTCGTAGACTCATCTTGAGCCTCTTTCCTAACAGATGATCATTAGAAATGTGCCCAATAAACCGGAAACAACTCTGGGTTTGGTAGTATAACAATTTCTTGGTGGAAAACAGAGAGGTCTCTTTTTAGAGCCTGTGAAATACATTGTTGAATGGAGTATTATTTTGACACCCAACTGTGTTCTGAAACTGCCATGAGAATGATATCTCTCTCTCTCTCTCCCTCTCCCTCTCCCTCTCCCTCTCCCTCTCCCTCTCCCTCTTCTTTTCCCTCCCCCCTCTCTTTCTCTCTCTCTCATCCCTCCAGCCCTCCCTCTCTCTTTCTCTGGAACTAGGAATGCTATTTCTCTTTTTTCTCCTAGGAACAGTAAAATCCTCTTGGTCTACGTGGTTTAGTTCTTACAGCAGGGAACCACAGAGTATTGGAGTAGAATAGCTAAGTAGTGGAGTATCTGAGTATCTGAATAGCTGAGCAGTGGAGTAGTTCGTAGTGGAGCATTGAGGTATCAGTAGTTGAGTATCTGAGTAGTGGAGTAGCTGAGTAACTGAGTAATTGAATATCTGAGTAGTAGAGTAGCTGAGTAACAGTAGCTGAGTAACTGAGTAGTGGAGTAGTTGAATAACTGAGTAACTGAGTATCTGAATAGTGGAGTAGCTGAGTAACTGAGTAGTAACATAGCTGAGTAGCTGAGTAATTGAGTAGTGGAGTAGCTGAGTCATGGAGTAGCTGAGTTGTGCCTCCTAGTGGCTAAGACGTTACTTACATTTGTTTGCTCATTTGTTTTCCATGATTCTAGAATCTCTTTGACTTAAAGACAGAGAGTTTTCTGTTTTCATAGCTTTTGGTCACCTTTAAGAATGTTGAGGGACACAATAAATAGCTGTGAAACAAATAAATGGACCAGGACAGATGAGCTGACAGATGACTTTTTTATTTTTTGCATTTAAATGCTTGTGGGAGTTTTCAGAAAGCAGGGTTGAGTCTGTGCTAGGTGCCACAGCAAGACATCATTTTACCTTTAAAATATTTTGGAAAAAAGTTTTGATTGTTCCTATTTCACAAGCGAGGGCATGGCTACAGACAGTTGTCCCAGCTAGAAAGTGGGAAGGTCATACTTCCTGCTGGGGTTAGCATGAGTACAGAGGGTCAGGCTGACTCCCACCCCAGGCACAATGGCTTCCCACATGCGTCGCGCCGCCTCGCCGATAAGGAGAACGCCACGCTCAGGATTCTTCTGACTGCAGTTTATTGTTACAGCTCTTTTAGATGGTAGTGTTACAGCTCCTCTAGATGGTAGTGTTACAGCTCCTCTGGATGGTAGTGAGGCGAAGGACCTCGAGCCCCAGAACCCACGGCTTATATAGAGCCCTGGGAGAACGTGCCGCATGCTCATTGGCTCTTAAATGTCACCTAATTAGCATATTAATTTTCCCGCCTTGCGCATGCGCACATTTAAGCTTGGCTCTGACTAGAACTGGGGAGCGGGAAGCCGGTGCGCCCTGAGCAGGCGCACATTCAATCCCGGCTCCCTCAAGGAGCTGGCGCCATTTCACAATGGCGCCTGCAGCTCCCGACATCTCCCCCGTCTTTATTAAATTGCTGTAACAAATTTTTAACTGTTATTTTGCCGATCAAGCCCACCGTTCTACCAGTAAGGCGTTCAAGGCAGTTAAACAGTTGTGAGACCCTCCACACTTATGTCCCGTGCAATGGGAACCCGAGCCCTGGGAAGTGTGGAGGACTATCACTCAGGGTTCCTGGTTAAATACCCCCTGGAGCAACGTGTACATATCTGGTTGGTTAATTGCCCATATAATCCTATATGCCCCAGGATGGGCTGTGACTTCCCGCTCTTTCCCCTTACACAAAGGCAGTAAATTATAGAACTTGTGAGAGCATCGGATTGCCAGCGCTGTCTCTGCCTTCCACGGCTCTCTACATCTCCCCCTTTTTGTTTTAAATGAGAATCACAGGCACTGGCCATTTCCCGTGTCTTAGGCTAGTTGACGTTCTTCCATAGCCAGTACCAAAGAATGGTGAGCTCCTTATCTTAGGCTACGAGGGTTGCACCCACACCTGGCATTCTTGCCAGCAAGAATGTGCACCCAGGTTGTGGCCACTCGTAATGCCCGTCATGGGGTAAACTCACAGCTCGTGGTGTACCTCTGGCATATGGCATCAACCTATTCCCATCGTTGGGACCAATGGCAGCTGGCCTGGAGACGAAAAGATGGAGTTGCCCTTGGTCTGTCTGGCACAATACCAATATGACTCAAACTCAAGCCCGATCAAGCAAATTCCATCATGGGGGAATAAGCGATCAAGGACTAATAGTTTGATACAGTCTCCCCCACCTTACCAGGTGCAATGGAAACAAGTCCTCTGGGTGCAAAGGCTAGGGAAATCGAAAGAGATGCAAACACCCATCCCTGTGCAATGGAGTCATCTCCTAGGGGTGCAAGGGCTGTTTGTCTGAAAATTTAGGTACTAGAGCTACACAGACAAGACCAGTCAGGCTAAAACTCCTCATCGACCCAGTGTAATGGGCTGAGCCCTTGGGGTGCAGCGGCTGATGGATCTGTTTGCTGGCTATTTCTTTAACACAGATAACCAGATTTCGGGAGATGAACCTTGTTCTAAGGCCACAAGTGCTTGGGTAATCACGGCTTTGTCACGTTTCTGTTGATCTCTGAGCTTGCAAACCAACCAGAGTATGAACACTAATCCGCAACACAGGGTTGTACCAAACAGGCCTACTCACCCCCACTCCTTAAAGAAAGAGAAGGCTGAAGAAATCCAGGAAGAAGGTCTTTTAGTCAGCGAAAGGTCCATGCGTGTTGAGTTGATGGCCATCACCACTACTCACAACTTCTCAAGGAGTTCATCAAATCCTTCTGACCATTCTCTTGTTAGGTAATGAGACAATTGTCTGGATAAATTAGCTGTTCGAGTAAAGTTTTCATATTGAACACTAGTAATACAGAGTGTTCCCAGTTTTTTTTCACATCTCAATTGTGTCAATTGAAAAAGAATGTCTAATCTTTTTTCTACCAAATCTAGGCGCTGATTAACAATCATCAATCCGCCTTTCAATTCAGCACTCGTAGAAGTATGGATGTTGACTGTCTCTGTCACTGCAGTGGACAGCTGATTTAAGGCTGCTGTTGTTTGAACTTTGGTTGTCATAGCAATCCCAGCAGCTGTAGCTGCAATGGCACTAACTGATATCGCCGTCATTATGGCTGCAGTTATGCCAAAGTCTCTTTTTTGTCTGAATAATGATAGAATAGAGGGTGTTTCAACAGGATCAGGAACCCATCGTGGCACTCTGGCAACCATGGCACGTTTAGCTTGTCCAACCGCCCAACACTGAGACATCATGCATGAATCATTAGTGCATTTTTCAAATGAGGAGTTTGAAAGAATAAACAAGAAAGGTGGAAAGACACACAGTGGAGTAGGTGAAAATACCGTAATCTTGTTAACTCCAGTAATTAACTGAATAGGATTTGTCAACTGAGGGATCGGATCTGAACTCTGTTCCACCATAGTTCCATTAATAACTCCTGTGAAGGATGTTCTTCCTGCCTCTCCACCCTGGAGAAAGGCTAGTGGGTTGAGGTTGGTACAACTGCCATTAACTCCACAGAGTAGCCATTTGTGAAAAGGATTCATACTAATGCTCTGTAGAAAAGGACCTTTTCTCATTATCGCATCAGCTCCAAGATCTCCCAGCATATTGGGTGAAAAGGAAAAAAGTTTTATTGGTATCTGCCCATCGTGTTACTCTGGATTGACAATCAGACTAAGGCAGAACAACTCTCTCATCTTCTAGACTACAAAAGGGAGAGACCTTAGGTTAACGAAGATGCTCTCCATCAATAAGTTTGGGTGATAAAAATGTTCCATCTATCCAAATGGCTGGTTGTAAAAAGGACTGTGAGAACTCTTTGACATAACTATTGTCCTTTTCATTATTATTCTTTTTGGTTGTTAATTTAACCCAGCTCCTCTTTTCATAAAACCACCCCAAGGTTCTCTTCGAGAGAATTATACAGTTTCCTGTCTCAGTAATCTGGAAACAGAGAGAACCCCGTTCAGGCAAGGAACGATTTTCTCCCAGGGGGGCATGCGTTTTATCATAGGGAAGATAAGGCAGCCCCATGGTCTTATTAGTTGTTAGAAATCTTGGAAACACCATGGCATCATGTCTAACAGGTATGGGTTTAGGAAAGGCAGATAATATAGCCCATCGTTGTTCTCCCCATATACTAGGAACCCAGATCTGGAGGATCCAAATTAGGACTGGAAGCATCTGCAGATGAATTCTTCGGGGTGTCATCTTCAGTCATCACGAGTCTTCGCGTTAGTCGCTCTGGTAGCCAAAATGGATTGTCTTCTTCCTGTGGAAAAACACAAACCGCTCCCCTGGATCCTATTAAAATAGGATCCGGGCCTTTCCATTGTCCGGTCAAGACGTCCTTCCACTTGACCATCTCCTTTGGCCTATCAGGCTCTAAGCAATGACGGTCAGCAGCCGGATGGCCCTGACTGTCCAAATTTAAAAAATTGAGAGTAAAGAGTGCTATAGAAACGGTGACTCGTGGCATTGAGGGTAGAGCCTCCTCGACTCCCCCTTTTTGTTTTAATAGATAAGATTTAAGAGTGTGATGAGCCCGTTTTATAATGTCTTGTCTTTGAGGATTGTATGGTAGACCTGTCAGGTGAGTCACCTCTATTTGGCGACAAAATTGTCCAAACTTTTGAGACGTATAAGTTGAGAATTTTAGGCTTTTCCCAGGCACTCCAGGCCTCAAGGCAATGTTGGATAACATGTGTTGTCTTTTCTCCCGATAAAGGGGAGGCAAAAATGATTCCAGAACAGGTGTCAATAGAAATATGTAAATATTGAAGTCTCCCAAAGGACGGGATATGGGTAACATCCATTTGCCATAATTGATCACGTGTAAGTCCTCAAGGCTTAACATCATTATGAAAATTGAGGACACTGAGAACAAGTTTTTGTTATTTAACTTGTACACTTTTCAGAAATATCAAATTATACTCTCAAGGTATTATTATTTTGATGATATAAAGAATAAGATAGTATGGCCAATTGTTTCTATATGGTCTATAATTTGACTGGTATACAAATCTGTTCTGGCATTGCCCTGGGTTCTAGGCAATCCAATGAACCCTTAAATGTCTTATAAAGAAACAGTACATGTTTCTTAAATTAAGTTGTATTTTTATAATTAACTGTAAAATTTGAGAATTAGTAATATCTAAAAGGGCAACAATTTTAAGTAGTTACAAACCATGAGCCATATACTGGCTATGAGTGTACCAATTGAAAGCTTGATTTTTCAGCATTTCAAACAGTGTCTACAGCACATAATTTAATTATTTGTGTTGAAGCAGGGGAAAATTCAAGAAAATGAACATGTGATATAATTATATATACTGCCTAATAAATTGATGAGGCATCTGTAAATATAGTAAATATTTTTTCTATGGGATGTATGTAAATTTATAGGAAATACAAAAGCATGTATATTTTCTAATAACCAACTTAATTTTTCTAAAATATTTTCAGGATTCTATCTTATAATCCTGTATTAACACTGTAATAGTTTCATGATAAGATGTTCAAACTTTATTTGTACATGAAGAAGGATGAAACCACATTAATGGTTACTTTGGCTAAAGGTCTGTTGTGAGCACATGAGTAGCAATAATGTAAACAGCCAACAATGTATCATGGTCTATATAATTTATCTTTTAATGACCAATAGCTTATTTTATACCTTTACAAAGCTATCTATCCCTCATCAGTTAACTGTCGAGGGGAATTAGGATTTGTATCTCCCTTGAAAACATCAAACAGAGGTTCAAGTCCTCTTATGGTAAGTTTAAGATGAGGTTTTAGTCAATTAATACCTGTTAACAACTTTTAAGAGTCATTAAAAGTAAACCAATTTTTGTATGTGTGCCTGTAAGCCAGAAGAGGGCACTAGATCTCACTACAAATGATTGTGAGCCACCATGGGTTGCTGGGAATTGAACTCTAAATATTTGTAGTTGTGAGCCTAGCCTTTAACGGCTGAGCCATCTCTCCAGCCCCCATTATCTACTCTGATTGGAATTTTCTGTGTCACAATCTGTTTAAGATGTAACTGAATTCTCAAATATTAAAAACTCATTGTATTAGAGTAAGGGCGTACAGAAAAACCCTTTTTTAAAATACACTGAGAGATTTAAATGTTTAATTTCTGTATTAAAGCAACAACAAATTCTTATATAAGACTATTAATCATTCTTTGAGTCAGCCTTTTAATGATATTGTTTCATGGGCTCTCAAGAATCACTAATAAATTCATTGGATTTAAATCTCATCACTTTTACCAGGATGTAAAGGAACAATAAAAACAATCTTTTAAATCTATAATAATTCTATGTATTTACTAGAATGGTAACTGACGTAGGCAAGACAGGCTGTAATGTCTCATTAATTTCATAAATCTTAAATTTGAACTTTGTTTTTGATTTAACTGAATAAGCAACTCTTTTTAGTTGAATGAGGGATCAGATAAACGCCAAGTTAAAGGCACTCTTGTCTTCTAATAATTGTTACATCAGCCCCAGTATCTATTAATTTTTATTGGTGAGAGCAGCTTTTACTGTATTTTGTCAAACATTCGGAGCCATTGCCATAGCGGCAAATCTCTCAAACTTCATGGCTGTAAAATTAGCATCAAACCCATGCTTTTGAACTGACTCAGCAAGTTCCTTAATAGAAGTATATTCTACCGATGTGTAAACGCAACTTCTTTCTATAGCTTTAAACACTGGAAAGGCTTGAAACATCTTTCTTTTGTTTTCCTTTGAAAAGAGTTCTGTGCAGCACCCGCCCGCGTAAGGTGGGGGAGCGCATGGGAGCGCTGCGGCGGCTCGGGTTTTCACCGCGGGCGGGGGAGCTCGCGCGCAGTTTCTAATCTCCGCCTCTCTTTGTTCTCTATTCTGCGGAGGCAGCTGCCCACGTGAATGGTATCCTTCAGCCTCAAAGCGGACTATTTTTCTATCTAAATCCTGTTCCCACTTGGAGGACCCAGGCTCCCCTGATTCATATTTATATAATTTCAAACTTTGCAATTCTTCAACTGGATATAGAGGCCTTTTCAGCTCAGCTCAACTCTTAGCTATAGGTGTAGGTAGCTTATCAGCCTCTGCTGTGTATATTAAGACTGCCTTTAAAACAAAGGTAAACTAGCCCAAGAGTTGGATATGTAACCATTCTTGTCTTTTGAACATGCAACATAGAACATACACTTAGACAACGAAACAAAAAACAAACAATCAACACACATGGACATTGGTGCGCCAAGGACAGACAACAAAGAAGGACATTTAAGAGCTCTTTTTTGTTGACATAGCTCAGAGAGAGGGCAACTGTTTTTCTAAAACCCTTTCTCTCTCTTATTCTTTACCGAATAAAGAGATTTTCTTTCTAAGGCCTTTTCTCTTTTTCTACATTTCTCTCCCAGGGAAAATTATCCCTCATCTTTTCTCCTTTTCTCTTTTTCTTTCCCAGGGAATTAAAATTATCCCTCTGTCATCCCCGCAGATCAAATGTTTTTGGGAAAATCTTTAGACATGTCTCTTCTCCATCCCCCGAAGACGTCTCCTCAGAGGTGGAGTCACTAATTCTTAGATTTTGAAACTCAGTTAACACTGGATATAATTTTCTCTTAGGCTCTTTCTGTTCCTCTTTTGTAGCTACTTCTTTTTTAATTTCCTCTTTTTTCTTTTCCTTTTTCTTCTTTCTATTCTTAGCACTCTTTTCCTTTTCTGCTTCTGATAGGCTATCCTGGTGCTCTGCTAAAGCTCTTTGTCCCTCTCTTACCTTGTCTTGGCATTTAGCATCCTCTATACAGGCTCTAATCATTTTATACAAAGGCCATGTGCCTGGTCTTAACTTCCCTCCTTCTATTTTGTTGATCAGATCACCTCCAAGTTTGCCCCAGGAGCCCTTAGACAGGGACTCTGCGTATACAAACCAGGGAGCTACCTGATCTACATCTCGTAAAAAATTGCACAACGCTTTCTCGGGAACCTTTAAGCCACGCTCGTGCAGCAACGCCTGCATTGCTGAGAGAAGCGGCTTCATTTGATGGTTACCCATAGCCTTTTATCTACCGGAGGGAGCGAATCGTAACTTACAGTTCCTGTATACACGGAGGGCAAGTGCACTCCTTCCCCTGTACATGCCAATTAAGACAAAAGCAGAGCACTAGAACTATCGCAGCCCAAACGGGGATAGCAATAGCAAGATAGACAGGATCCACCATACCTAGCAGAAAAGCGTCTAGATTTCTCGCGCCGTCAGTTCTGAATCCTCTGTTGAGCCAACAGGGTCCCTCGAAGCTGGATAAAATGCTGAGACGTTCAGCTTCGTCCCGGGTTTCGGCACCAGCTGCGTCGCGCCGCCTCGCCGATAAGGAGAACACCACACTCAGGATTCTCTTGACAGCAGTTTATTGTTACAGCTCTTTTAGATGGTAGTGTTACAGCTCCTCTAGATGATAGTGTTACAGCTCCTCTGGATGGTAGTGAGGCGAAGGACCTCGAGCCCCAGAACCCACGGCTTATATAGAGCCCTGGGAGAATGTGCCGCATGCTCATTGGCTCTTAAATGTCACCTAATTAGCATATTAATTTTTCCCGCCTTGCGTATGCGCACATTCAAGCTTGGCTCTGACGAGAACCGGGGAGCGGGAAGCCGGCACGCCCTGCGCAGGCGCACATTCAATCCCGGCTCCCGACACCCACATACCCATTGATGTTTACAATATGAAATAAATAATAATACTGATCTGAAAAAAAGGGGACAACAATTAAGAACTAGCCCAGGCAATTCATAAGAATGATCACTAGATTTAAGATCAGGAATCTGGTGAACTATAGATTTTTCTTTCCTGTCATCCAATGTCTTAAAGAACGTCCAGGCTTATCCCTAACTTCTTATCCAGGAACTATGCACCTAGATGTTCTCTGAGACAGTCCCATTTAGTACCATCATCCCTGGGGGAGTATTGGTAGTAGTGTCCCAGTTCAAAGCATCCCACTTTAGATGATATGCCCAATTGTATTAGCCCAGTTTTGCATAGCTTTAAACAAATTCCTAACACAAACTACTGAAAGTGAGGGAAAATGTGCTTGGGTTTATAGCTTCAGAGGATTCATTCCTTGGTTGCTTGGCCTCACATAGTTTGGAAGAGAATCCTGGTGCTGAGACATGTAGTACATAGTAGTTCATGGTTAGGAGAGAGATAGCTGTTTACATGGTGCCCAGGAATCAAAGAAAGAGAGAATACAGTGAAAGATCCAAGCAAGACAACCACCAGAATACACCAAGAGACCCGATTCTTTTGGCTAGACACCATCTCTTACCATAACCACGTCCCAGGGAATATATCACATTATAAATCCCTTATTGAAGGGTTTATCAAACTCAGTAGGTCAGAGCCCTTATGATCTAACCATCTCAGGATATGATATCTATATCTATATCTATATCTATATCTATATCTATATCTATATCTATATCTATATCTATATCTATATCTATATCTATATCTATCTATCTATCTATCTATTCTAGGCATTTCCAAGCCAGTAATCCAATCAACATCAACTATCACCTTGATCATTCTACTGTCCAGGGCTGTCTTGGCATCTGCCTTCCTAGGATCCAAGCTATGCTGCTTGAGCCTTGTCTTAGCTAGGATGTTATTGCTGTGATGAGACACCATAACCATGGCAACTCTTAGAAAGGAATACATTTAATTGAGCCTGCCTTACAGCTTTACCGTTTCAGAGGTTTAATCCATTATCATCATGGCAGGAAGCATGCAGGCAGACATGATGCTGGAGAATTCTACATCTTGATCCAAAAGCAGCAGAAGGAGACTGGATACCACACTAAGCATAGTTGGGCATAGGAGATCCTAAAGCCCACTCCCACACTGACATACTTCCTAGGCCACAACTCCAAATAGTGCCACTCCCTATGAACCAAGCATTTAAACATATGAGTCTATGGGGGCCATTCCTATTCAAACCACCATAGGCCCTAAACCTGTGTTCTCTGGCAAAAAAAAAATTTGAGTTACCTCACATTCGTCATCATTACTTGTCCTCAAAGAACTGCTCTGAACCCTCACTATTACTTGGGCAACTGTTCTAGTCCATTACCTACTAAAGTTCTACTCTTCATACAACACACACACACACACACACACACACACACACACACACACAAAACACAGATTGCTTTTTACCTGCAGTTAAGTTGTCCGTTCCACTCTTGCTTGGTTACATGGCTGACTTAGTTCACTTAATCATGGCGGCTCTTTAAACTCATCTCTCAAAGTCAACAGTTACAAGTTTTTTTCACCTAATGACAGAAACTGTGAGTCATTTGGTTATAGGAAGTGGAGGGCTATCTCTCCTGCAATATGGACATAGCTCTGCAATGTCTTCCTTTGTAGGGTGACTGTCATCTTTTATTTATTTTATTTTTTTTATAATTTATTTTTTCTCAAATCATAATTCATTCACACAGGGGTTATAAACACAGGAAGGCAGGATGTGGGGAAGGGAATGACAATGGAGTGTGGGTGTTCAGGGGGAATACAGATATCATTAGAACTGGGTATCGGCTGGGTGAACGTTCAGGGGACAAGTCACTATGACTCTGCCTATGACTCGCTTGTCCTTATCTAAGTTGGTATTGTCTGCCCAGGCTACCTATTTACAAGGTCTAAGACTACTCAAGCTTTTAAATTTCCACCAAAGCTGCCTGTTTACATTAGCTTATAGCCATCTGTTTCAATGTTTTTCCATTGAGACTCAAGACTTGGTGTTAGTATACATGTATGACAGGCCTATTGCTGATTTTAGGCCTATGGCTGATTTTAGTCCTTCAGTGTGTAAGCAAGGTTGCCCCTGACATCTCCTCCCTTTTCTAAGTATAGAAGGGCTGTGGCAATTCTAAACTTGTGAAGGCGGGGATAGAGGCCTGACCTCTAGTATTTGAAGGGGACCTCATAATGGCTCCAGTCCCCCTGTCGTTGTCCAGTGAAGCATGAGGGCCATACCCATCCCGATGTCTTTTTCCTGGAGAGGGGATACTTTTGACATCAACCCCTATGCAGTCAGGCTTGTCCCTCAGGGAACCCAGATAGATATTTTTATCTTTTATTTGTATTCCCTTGCAGTGTTTAGCCTCACAGCCTAAGCAAGAATTCAGATCGCCTGACAGAGGAAGTTCTGGGTGGGCCCTCTCTGCTTGACCTAGGGGCAGAAGTCCCCCCCTTTTAGGTTGGGTGGAGATGGGTTTTGGAGACACCCTGTATAAAGTAACAACCTCATCTTGAGTCTCGTGGTCCTCCATAGCTAACTTATGATAATGTATCTGAGTAGGTTTTGCTACCAAATTATTTATCTGTTGTATCACAGAGTTAGTCCGCCTAATTGAGGGCCAGAGACCAGCAGAAAAAAGCAAAAAGAACCCAAATAATGGTCCCAAGATGGGAGGAAATAGGGTTGACAACCTTGGAGAGGCTGAAAACCAATTCTTGTACCAGCCTTCATCTGTCTTTTTCTCTCTCTGATTTTTCTTAGGGACTTCACTACCTGTTTCATGCTCTCTTTAACCCTCCTTATCTTGTCTATGTAAAGGCAACCTTCTTCTTTGAGGGTTGTACACAGTCAAGAGCTGTACACAGCCTTTTCTATTGTAATAGAGTAAATCAAGTCCAGTAAGGATCTTTGTGATTTTAGGAGGTCTCTTCAGACAGCGAAATGAAGGATTTCTTCAGATTAGTGATGTCAATCTCTAGCTGTTTGATGTTCTTGTCAGTGGTCCTTCAAAGGTCTGAGTAGTGTAAGCTTGGAGGCCAGCATCTGGAGTAGAACTTCTAACAGCAGACATCAGGGGTAATTCATTTTTACCTGGAAAGGAAAAAGAAGGGAATTCTCAGGGAGATTTTTCTTCCCTGGATGTAAATTGTTATTCATCATATTTATGGTTGGGCCTGGCTTTGTGGGGGTATCTATTTTTTTTATTAATCTTTTTGGTAGCCAGTTAGCTGTGCCTTCTGTGGTATCAAACAGGCATATCAATCTTCGGCCCCATAAGGGAACTGGGTCTGGGCCAATCCCTTTAAGGGTAAGAGAGTCCTTCCCCATATCTGTGGCAAACTTTTGTTGGTCTTGGTGGTGCCAGAGGCAGTCAGCAGCAGATTTGCCATGAGCTTTCAGCTTTAGAGACATAAAAGTGAACAAGGCATGATGGAGAATATTTCAGGAGGACTCCTTCTGAGGGGGGGTACCGTTCCCCCTCTTTTGTTTTTAAAGCCATTTTTTCAGAGTTCTTGTAAAATCAGGGCAGAAGCGCCAACAGTCGCTCCTTCCACACTCAGAGAGTCATGAAGACCCTATTTAAGGATATATAAATCTATATTAATAATCTTTTGTCAAAGGACTGTTACAGCACAGGCGACAACTATCAGACTACATATTATATCGATTAGTAATAGCTTCTACTTTTTGTGAGATTACCTCTCTTTTGTCAATTAATTGTTGAGGAAAATTAGGATTTACATCTCTCTTGAGAATATTGAAATGAGACTTAAATTCTTTTGTGGAGAGCTTAAAATGGGATCTTAGCCAATTAGCAACTCCTAGAAACTTTTGAAAGTAATTTAAAAATCAGTAAACTCTCTCCCTCCCTCTCTGTCTTTTTTTTTAGACCCTTTATCTGTGTTTTTTTTGTTGTTGGATATTATACATATTTACCTTTCAATGTTATCTCCACTCCCATTCTACCCCCAAACCTCTTATCCCATACCCCCTCTTCCTAATTTTTTGTGAGGGTGTGCTCCAAACATCCTCCCAGTCCCATCTCCCTGCTCTCGAATTCCCATACAGTAGGGGATCCAAACTTTTGGGGACCTTGGCCCTTCACTTTCACTGAAGTCTAACAAGGCCATCCTCAATTCCCTATAGAGGTGCATGAGTCCATCCCTTTGTGCTCTCTGGCTGGCAGTTTAGACTTTAGGAGCTCTGGTTGAAACTTTTGATACTCCTTCTAGAAAGGACCAAAGCATCCACACTTTGATCTTCCTTCTTCTATGTGAGTTTTATGTGGTCTACAGGTTGTTTCTTAGAAATTGTGAGCTTTTGGGCTAATATCCACTTATCAGTGAGTGCATACCATGTATGTTCTTTTGAGATTCGGTCACCTCACTCAAGATGATATTTTCCAGCTCCATCCATTTGCCTAAGAATTTCATGAATTCATTGTTTTTAATAGCTGAGTAGTACTCCATTGTATAAATGAACCACATTTTCTGCATCCATTCTTCTGTTGAAGGGCATCTGGGTTCTTTCCAACTTCTGGCTATCATAAATAAGGCTGCTATGAACATGGTGGAGCATGTGTCCCTGTTGTATGTTGAAACGTCTTTTGGGTATATGCCCAGGAGTGGTATAGCTGGGTCCTCAGGTAACACTATGTTCAATTTCCTGAGATACTGCCAGACTGCTTTCCACAGTGGTTGTACCAGTTTACAATCCCACCAACAGTGGAGGAGTGTTCCTCTTTCTCCACATCCTCGCCAACATGTGCTGTCACCTGTGTTTTTGATCTTAGCTATTCTGACTGGTTCGAGGTGGAATCTCAGTGTTGTTTTCATTTGCATTTCTCTGATGACTAGGGATGCTGAACACTTCTTTAGGTGCTTCTCAACCATTCGAGCTTCCTCAGTTGAGAATTCTTTGTTCAGCTCTGTGCTCCATTTTTTAATAGGGTTCTTTGATTGTCTAGAGTCTAATTTCTTCAGTTCTTTGTATACCTTGGATATTAGCCCTTTATCAGATGTAGGATTGGTGAAGATCTTTTCCCAATCTGTTGGTTGCCAATTTGTCCTATTGACTGTGTCCTTTGCTTTACAGAAGCTTTGCAGTTTTATGAGGTCCCATTTGTCAATTCTTGGTCTTAGAGCACAGGCCATTGGCGTTCTGTTCAGGAACTTTTTTCCTGTGCCTATGTGTTCCAGGCTTTTCCCCAGTTGCTCTTCTATTAGTTTCAGTGTGGCTGGTTTTAGGTGGAGGTCCTTGATCCACTTGGAATTGAGCTTTGTACAAGGAGATAAGTATGGATCAATTTGCATTTTTCTACAAGTTGACCTCTAGTTGGACCAGCACCATTTGTTGAAAATGCTGTCTTTTTCCCACTCGATTGTTTTAGCTCCTTAGTCAAAGATCAGGTGACCATAGGTACGGGGGTTCATTTCTGGGTCTTCTATTCTATTCCATTGATCCTCCCACTTGTCTCTGTTCCAATACCACACAGTTTTTTACCACTATTGCTTTGTAGTACAGCTTGAAGTCAGGGATGGTTATTCCCCCAGAAGTTCTTTTATTGCTGAGAGTAGTTTTCGCAATCCTGGGTTTTTTGTTATTCCAAATGAATTTTAAGATTGCTCTTTCTATCTCTGTGAAGAATTGAGTGGGAATTTTGATGGGGATTGCATTAAATCTGTAGATGGCTTTTGGCAAAATAGCCATTTTTACTATATTAATCCTTCCAATCCATGAGCATGGGAGATCGTTCCATCTTCTGAGATCTGCTTCGATTTCTTTCTTCAGGGGCATGAAGTTCTTGTCATACAGGTCTTTTACTTGCTTGGTTAGGTTCACACCCAGGTATTTTATATTATCTGTGACTATTGTGAAGGGTGTCATTTCCATAATTTCTTTCTCAGCCAGTTTATCTTTTGAGTAGAGGAAGGCTACTGATTTGCTTGAGTTAATTTTATATCCAGCCACTTTGCTAAAGTTGTTTATCAGGTTTAGGAGTTCTCTGGTGGAAGTTCTGGGGTCACTTAAGTATACTATCATATCATCTGCAAATAGTGAGATTTTGACTTCTTCCTTTCCAATTTGTATCCCTTTGACCTCCTTGTGTTGCCTAATTGCTCTGGCTAGGACTTCCAATACTATATTAAATAAGTAGGGGGAGAGTGGGCAGCCTTGCCTAGTTGCTGATTTTAGTGGGATTGCTTCAAGTTTCTCTCCATTTAGTTTAATGCTGGCTACTGGTTTGCTGTAAATTGCTTTTACTATGTTTAGGTATGGACCTTCAATTCCTTATCTTTCCAAGACTTTTATCATGAAGGGGTGTTAAATTTTATCAAATGCTTTCTCAGCATCTAGTGATATGATCATGTGGTTTTTTTCTTTGAGTTTGTTTATATAGTGGATTACATTGATGGATTTCCATATATTGAATCAACCCTGCATTCCTGGGATAAAGCCTACTTGATCATAATTGATAACTGTTTTGATGTGTTCTTCGATTCGGTTTGCTAGAATTTTATTGAGTAATTTTGCATCAATGTTCATAAGGGAGATTGGTCTGAAGTTCTCTTTCTTTGTTGGGTCTCTGTGTGGTTTAGGTATGAGCGTAATTGTGGCTTCATAGAATGAATTGGGCAGTGTACCTTCTGTTTCTATTTTGTGGAATAGTTTGAAGAGAATTGGAATTAGGTCTTCCTTGAAGATCTGATAGAATTCTACACTAAAACCGTCTGGTCCCAGACTTTTCTTTGTAGGGAGACTTTTAATGACTGCTTCTATTTCTTTTGGGGTTATGGGACTGTTTAGATGGTTTATCTGGTCCCGATTTAACATTGGTAACTGGTGTTTGTCTGGAAAATTCTCCATTTCATCCAAATTTTCCAATTTTGTTGAGTATAGGCTTTTGTAGTAGAATCTGATGATCTTTTTAATTTCCCCGGTTTCTGTTGTTATGTCACCCTTTTCAGTTCTGATTTTATTAATTTGGATACTGTCTCTCTGCCCTCTGATTAGTCTAGCTAAGGGTTTATCTATCTTGTTGATTTTCTCAAAGAACCAACTCCTGGTTTTATTGATTCTTTGGATAGTTCTTTTTGTTTCTATTTGGTTGATTTCAGCCCTGAGTTTATTTCCTGCTGTCTACTCCTCTTGGGTGTATTAGCTTCTTTTTGTTTTAGGTCTTTCAGGTGCGTCGTCAACTTGTTAGTGTGTGCTCTTTCCAGTTTCTTTTTGTAGGCACTTAGAGCTATGAATTTTCCTCTTAGCACTGATTTCATTGTATCCCATAGATTTTAGTATGATGTGTCATCATTTTCATTAAATTCTAAAAAGTTTTTTCTTTCTTTCTTTATTTCTTCCCTTACCAGATTATCAAGGAGTAGGGTGTTGTTCAGTTTCCATGTAAATGTGGGCTTTCCATTGTCTTTGTCATTTTTGAAGACCAGCCTTAGACCATGGTGATCTGATAGGATGCAGGGGATTATTTCAATTTTTTTATATCTGTTGAGGCCTGTCTTGTGCCCAATTATATGATCTATTTTGGAGAAGGTACCATGAGGTGCTGAGAAAAAGGTATATTCTTTTGCTTTAGGGTGAAATGTTCTATAGATATCTGTTAAGTCCATTTGGTTCATAACTTCTGTTAGTTTCACTGTATCTCCATTTAGTTTCTGTTTCTATGATCTATCCATTGCTGAGAATGGGGTGTTGAAGTCTCCCACTATTATTGTGTGAGGTGTAATGTGTGTTTTGAGCTTTAGTAAGGTTTCTTTTATGAAAGTGGGTGCTCTTGTATTTGGCGCATAGATATTCAGAATTGAGAGTCCTTGTTGGTTGATTTTTCCTTTGACAAGTATGAAATGTTCTTCCTTATCCTTTTTGATAGCTTTAAGTTGAAAGTCGATTTTATTCTATATTAGAATCGCTACTCCCACTTGTTTCTTAGGGCCATTTGCTTGAAAAATTGTTTTCCAACCTTTTACTCTAAGGTAGTGTCTGTCTTTGTTGCTGAGGTGGGTTTCCTGTAAGCAGCAAAAAGCTGGGTCCTGTTTGTGTATCCAGTCCGTTAGCCTATGGCTTTTTATTGAGGAATTGAGTCCATTGATGTTAAGAGATATTAAGGAGAGGGTGTTGTTGCTTCCTGTCATTTTTGGTAATAGTGGAGACATTGTTTGTGTGGTTATCTTCTTTTGGGTTTGATGCAAAAGGATTATTTTCTTGCTCTTTCTAGGGTATGATTGCCCTCCTTGTATTGGAGCTTTTCTGCTATTATCCTTTGTAGTGCTGGATTTGTGGGAAGATACTGTGTAAATTCGGTTTTGTCACGGAATATCTTGGTTTCTCCGTCTATGGTAATTGAGAGTTTTGTTGGGTAAAGTAGCCTGGGCTGGCATTTATGTTCTCTTAGGGTCTGTATGATATTTGTCCAGGATCTTCTGGCTTTTATAGTATCTGGTGAGAAGTCAGGTGTAATTCTGATAGGTTTGCCTTTATATGTTACTTGGCCTTTTTCCCTTACTGCTTTTAAAATTCTATCTTTGTTTTGTGCATTTTGTGTCATGATTATTATGTGACGGGAGGTATTTCTTTTTTGATCTAGTCTGTTTGGCATTCTGTAGGCTTCTTGTATGATTATGGGTATCTCATTCCTTAGGTTAGGGAAGTTTTCCTCAATAATTTTGTTGAAGATATTTACTGGCCCTTTAAGTTGGGAATCTTCACTCTCATCCATACCTATTATCCTTAGGTTTGGTCTTCTCATTGCGTCCTGGATTTCCTGGATGTTTTGTGTTAAGAACTTTTTGCATTTTGCGTTTTCTTTGACAGTTGTGTCAATATTTTCTAAGGTATCTTCTGCACCTGAGATTCTTTCTTCTATCTCTTGTATTCTGTTGGTGATGCTTGTGTCTATGACTCCTGATTTCTTTCTTAGGTTTTCTATCTTCAGGGTAATCTCCCATTGTGATTTCTTTACTGTTTCTACTTCCATTTTTCTGTCCTGGATGGTTTTGTTCAATTCCCTCATCTGTTTGTTTGTGTTTTCTTGTAATTCTTTAAAGGATTTTTGTGTTTCTTTAAGGACTTCATCCTGTTTACCTGTGTTCTCAAGTTTTTTGATAGTGTTATTTATTTCCTTCTTATAGTCCTTTATCATCATCATTAGAAGTGATTTTTATCTGGTTCTTGCTTTCCTGGTGATATTGGGAGTTCGGGACTTTCTAGTGTGGGAGAACTAGGTTCTGATGATGGCAAGTACCTTGGGTTGCTGGTGCTTGTGTTCTTGCACTTGCCTTTTGCCATCTGGATCGCCTTTGTGCTATCTGTGCTGTCTCTGACTGGGTCCTGTCTTTCCTATTATCTAGGTTGTGTCAGAATTGTTTGGGATGGGTTTTGCTGCTTGGGTTAGAGCTGAGGCCCAAGATCTGCTCCGTGCTCAGGTGGAAACTGGAAGGGGCCTGGGCTCCGGGCTCTGGGTCAGGAGTGGATTCCTGGGTCCCAGTGGGTCCCGGTTGCTCCCTGGTTGGGGGTAAGTATTGCTGCTTCCTAGTCTAAGATACTGGTTGGGTTAGAGCTCCTGGGACCCCCCGCTTCCTCTGGGTGCTGTGAGATTGGGTGCAGTGCTGATTCCCGGGATTTGCTGAGTGCTGGGGCCCAGACCAGAAGGACCCTGGGCTGGGAGTGAATTCCTGGGTCCCAGTGGGTCCCGGTTGCTCCCTGTTTGGGGGCAAGTATTGCCGCCTCCTAGCCTAAGATACTGCTTGGTGTAGACCTGCTGAGAGCCCTGCTTCCTCTGGTTTCTGTGAGATTGAGTGCAGAGCTGACTCCCGGGATCTGCTAGGGCTCATACCGGAAGGAACACGCGCCCTGGGCCAGGAGTGAATTCTTGGGTCCCAGAGGGTCCCGGTTGCTCCCTGTTTGGGGGCAAGTATTGCCACCTCCTAGCTTAAGATACTGCTTGAGTTAGAGCTACTGAGAGCCCCGCTTCCTCTGGTTTCTGTGAGATTGTGTGCAGAGCTGCCTCCCGGGATCTGTGAGTGCTTCGGTCCAGACCGGATGGAGTCCGTGCTCTGGGCCAGGAGTGAATTCCTGAGTCCCAGTGGGTCCTGGTTACTCCCTGTTTGGGGCAAGTGCTGCTTTTTCCTTACCTGGGATGCTGCCTGAGTGAAAGCTCCTGGGAGTTCCTCTTTCTCTCAGTTTTCTGGGGTTGGGTGCTGAGCTGCCGCCTTTGACCTGCTCTATGCTCGGGCCCAGACCAGAAGTCGATTGTCATCTTTTAAAGGCCATTGGAAGATACTGGATTGATCCTTGGTGATTTCATTGACTGTATGCATGGCATTACGTCACTTCGGCAGAGAAAAAGTCAGATTTTCAGGTTGTATTTTTATCTGTCAGGAACACTATGCCATTCTGCCTTCTGTGTCCTGTAGGTTTTGGCTCTCTGTAAGTCCCTCAAGTTGAAAGCCTTCCTTTTAACTGTCTGTGCCATAAAAACTCATTTATTATTTTAGTCACTGTCTTCTAGAAAGAAAAATAAGGTGATTAGTTTATCAAAGTTTCAGAAGTGGTTCTGTCAGATAAAACTACCTTTATTATTTAAATATTTTTGATCCTATGATAGTTTTCAAAAAAGAAATTTCAAGACAAAATAATGCTGCATTGAGCACATATTTAAAATACTTCCTTGTCGTTTCTAAGGATTCACTATTTTCTGAGTTGGAAACTCTACAGTTATTGCGTGAAGTGACACAAAGGGAAAGGGTTTAATTCCATCATAAATCAATTAGTATTAGTTTTCCCAGGGCAAATTTGAGAATCTTCATAATTAAATTAACATCCTTTAACTCAAACCATTTTTCAAAACAAATTACAAATATTCTGAATGTGTGTTTTAAACTATGCTTTTAAAAAAGAGGTAAAAAGCTATATATTCTGGTTGCTCCCTTCCCATTAGGATGGAAAAACAAATAAGAGAGTACAAAGGAGAGCAAGAAATAACTGGAGTAGGCTAAGGGAGGAAAGCCTAAGTTTGTGCACCTCTCTTGACACTAAAGCTTCAGAAACTTCTGTTTCTTGGCTCAGACTTAATTAAGTATGAACTAGTTCAGTCTAGGACACTGGCTTCCCAATATCACCTCATCACTTGCGGACTTGTAAGAAACGCAAACAGAATTTTTGCTTTCATTTCCTATGACTACATCAAAAGCTCCAGAGAGGAAACTTAGCAGCAACTCCTAACATGGCCTACAACAAGCCCTCTGCGTCATTCTAGTGCACCTCAAGATCAAGCCCCATTGCAACAGAATAAAGGGTTCCAAGCCAAGTGTTGGGAACAGATGAAGGGGCCATTATTTTATATATTTGCTTCATATTCTTAACATGCAAACATACACCAACAATAATAATCAAGGAAGAAGAGGCTACACACACACACACACACACACACACACACACACCAATAATAACCAGGAAAGAAGGAGCTATCAACTTGAAAGTGTGGAAGTGACACTGAAGGACTTGGAAGGGACTGGAAGGATAAAGGGGAAGTAATTATATTTTAATAAAGAATGTATTAAGATTTTTAAAAATGAATAAAAACCCACACCAGATTCTGGGTACTTTTATTCAAGTTATGGTTTTGAAACTGATGCTTCTCAGAGCTCCTTGTTTTCATTTTACAGAACTGAAGTATGTGTATGCATGTGTGCTGTATACATGCATACATGTTCATGTGCATGCAGATATGTATGTATGGGAGAAGTATGAGTACATGTGTGTGGAGGTCAAAGAACAACCTCACGTGTTGATTCTCAGGAGTTAGTCACCTTTTTTATAAGACAAAGTCTCTATCTGGCTTGGAACCAAATAGCCTAGGTTGGCTAGCTATGCTTGCCTCTCTCTGCCTACCCTGAGGTTACAAGCATGTGCCATAGCACCATACCTTGTAATATTAACATGGTCTGGAGATCAGACTCAGGCCTTCATGCTTGTAAAGTGAATATATGTGCTATTCACTTTATAATACTAGATGCATTAATCCTGGTTCCCAACAAGGATTCATTTGATGTCTCTGTTTCCCTTTTAGGTCCTTCAAAAAGACAGTTCCACAGCCTGGGAAGAGGCTGGGACTGCTGCTAAACATCTGCCAGGCTCTCTGGCAGGCCCACACAGAAAAGATCTGGTCCAGAATAGTAATAGTCTTGAGGATGAGCAGCCCTGCTCTGTGATCTTCAAGGATCGTTTGTCTACAGATGCCCTATGCACTATGCAGGTCACTCTAAAGCCGCTAAAGCCTCTCAGGATTTTAGAGAGCAAGTTCATCAAAACACAGTGAATGCACACAGATTGACTCTTGACTGTCCGGGCGCACATCTAGCTTTTGCGAAAGCTTTCAAATAAGCTTTTCCCATTTTTGATGACCCAAGACCCAGGACCCAATCAGGTCCTCCTAATGGGCAGGCAACCATTGTTTGGTGATACAAGCAATCCCAGACAATTTTACTCTAATCAGGATTTATACGAACATGGTACTTTGTTTATTCTGTTACCTTTTATTCTTACTATTTGTAAACAACAAAGGAGAGGGGAACAAATGCTCTTTCTCAGTACAAGCAAAGATGTACACAGAGCTTTCTGTGGGGCCAGTGCTGCTGAAACAATCCATGCTGTATCACACCTAGTTCATCTTAGGGGTTCAGACAAAAGTGGGAGAGATGTGTATCCCTCCACACTTATACCCAGATAGCCTGATGAGTGACCCCAGGACATTCTGTACAGGATGCTGTTATCACCAGAGAAAGGGATACCCTTCCTTACTCCAAGAGCACAGCTTTTTAGTCCAACACCAGGGGATAATATCTATCAGATAGTAAAACACAGGTTACAGAGTTTGATCAGACATATTTCATTTTTATATTTCAGCTCCCTGTGCCTCAAAGGTAGGGAGAAGAAGAAAACTCTGAACACAGCCAGAGTAGATAGAAATACTAACTGTGAACTCTCCTTTCTGCATGGTGCTCACAGAGCGTGCGCTATAGAGGAGGCTCAGCAGTTTAGGCCACATGTCCCTCTTGCAGAGGATGCGGGTTCAACTCCCAGCCACAAGTGGCTGACTTGTAACTCCAGTTCCAGGGGATTCCGTGTCCTCTTCTGTGCTCGGTGTCAGTAACACATGTGGTATACATACACATTCAAATAATAAAATAAGGTAACAGAGATTTTTGTTTTGAAGAAACTACTCTATGTAGTATTGTGGAGGTGCATTACAATCTCTTAATTAAGGCCATGGTCAAAGGTCTCTTTATTTTGAGGCAGATAATCCGTCTTCTAGGGTTTGTAAGCCAAATCTTTTTTTCTAACACCTCAACTCTGAAACAGAACAGAAGCAACCTTAAGCAAGTGAAAGTCCACAAAGCCTTGAGTATGGACTGTGGGATTTAAAGTTAATGTAACTTTCACACATAACAAAATACAATTTCTTTCCATACTTCAATCATTTTGAAATGAAAATAACAATTCTGAGCTCACAAAGACAAAAACAGGCAATGAGTCGTATCCCTTCACAGGCCATAGTTTACTAACTATTGACCCTTAGGATATAGGATAGCTTTACTTCATTTTAATGGCTACAGTCATAAAAAGACAGAAACCTATGTCTAACTTTATGTCTAACTTTTGAATTTAGCCTAAAGACATGGGAAGGGAAAGAAATCACTCTAATTTAAAAATTAATTACTCTGATTTTTAAAAAAAGTTTCAGTAGCATAGTGCTCTTTCTCCTTCTGGTCCAGAGACTGAAGGCACTGCCTCACACATACTAGATAAGTACCCCATCACTGAGCTACAGCAGCAATAATGCTCTTATTGTAGGGCACAAGAGAGAGAGAGAAAGAGAGAGAAAAAGAGAGACTCAGATGGGGACCAGAGGAGTCACCATCAGGACACAGATGAAGACGGAGGGCATGGTGAAACTAAGATGCAGGTGACAGCCACATGACTGGAGAGGTAGGCCAGGCCCCTTCTTCTTTTTACCAGGTCCTCCTTCACTCAGATTTAGCATAATTGAAGAGAAGCTCATTACTCTGGTCTCTTTAATATACAGTCCTACCATACCATTATTCTTTCATCCTTGAAGAAGTTTCTCTCACTCCTTGGTAAAAATCTTTTAGAGTACATTATTGCACCAGTCATTAGCAGGATGAGAGCTGACATTCAGATTTACTTCTAAAGTTTTGTATAAAAGTACTCAATTAGTAGTGGGTACCAGGCTTCAGTTGTGCAATGCTGAGTGTGGGATCCCATTACTGTTCCAATCTTCCTACCAATAAGAGGGGTGGACCTCCTGGGCTTTTGATGAATACTAATTAACAATCATGCCTTTCAGAGGTAAGTGTTATGTATTGCTTTAGTCAACAATATATTGAATAAAGAAGAGTTCTCTTTTGTAAAGAACTCTGCCCCTTCTCAATAGACTTCATGGATTTTTATAATTGATCTAATGATTACTGGATTGTTTCTTCCTCTCTCTGGAGACTGGTGGCATCAATCAAGAATTATACTGGCTTTTAATGTCTTTTTCCTTCGCTAGAGCAAGCATGACATGAGCTGTGATTGAATTCTTTTGCTATATTCTAGTAAGTTTATGGATACAGGAAGAATAGAATGTTATTTGCTTTTAGATCAACAATAGGAGTGGCCAAAGGGGATTTTATGTGGAATTTATTCTCTCTGGGTGATTTTTGCCCAATGGTCCTTTTGTCTACCACATACTTTCTAATTTGTTTGTTTATTTATTTGTTTAAGAGAATTATCAAGACACATGAATGCTTTGGATGCTGAGCCCTATGTCTTCCTCTAATATTGAAGTAATTATTTAAAATGGCTGTGAGTCAAGCCAACTATCTAAGCTGTGGCAGCTCTGCCTAGCTCAGCCACCATGTTCAGAGGCTGGAGGCCACGTGCTCCACAGCTAGAAATGGCCAGCCAGAAACACCAGCCCTTCCACCCACGAGATGCCAGTGTGGGAGATGGCTCTGCCAATCTTCCACGCTGTTTCTGAAGGGATGGGGATTGCCCAGACCATCCCACCATCCACGCGGGCCGGTAGGAAAATGAGACTCTACTGCTTAAATATTAATCAAAGGTTTTATATGTTTGGTAATGCTCAATAACAATCAGATGTGTAACCCACTACTCAACCTAGATATACCAACTACCTCTGACTGCTAGAGACATGTGCACATCCACTTCCATGTTCCTCTCTCTAGTCCCTCTTCCCTAGCTCCTCCTCTTCCTCTCCTTACTCCTCTCACCTTAGCTCCTCCTCTACACTCTAACTTCAATTGTACAAAATGTGTGAGTTGCTCTGTATCTTTTTTTAGTCTTAATCACATGACCCAGCTCATCTCAAGCTGTCATCGAAATAAGTTTCGTTTCCCTTCTGTTTAGTGTCTAAATCCAACATTGATCCAACCTCCATCAGCCTAATCTGGGAATGTGATCCCAATCCAGACCAGAGAAATAATAAACAGGTAGTGCCCAGAGGAAAACAGTGAGACTCAAGCTTTAATCAATAAGAACATGAAGAATGAACATTCTATAGTTATCATAGCTTTAGGTAAAACCAAAACAGTTCTGTCATTCATCTTGACGATGGCCAACTCCTCAAAGAAGATAATGTTTCACTATGGAAAAGAAAAGGAAGTGGAGCCACTCCCCTTTCTGAAGCCACTCCCCTTTCTGGTTGGATTATGATGCAGGTTGAGGATGGCTATCTGTCCTTAGAGACTGAATAAAGAAGGTGCAATAGATCCTGTAACATTCCTGAAAGGATGAACATTTGTTGAGAATTTCCAAATCAACCGTGTTTATTAACCCAGTTGAATTGGAAGTTGCTGCCTAAAGACACACATTTCAGCTTCATGTCGAATTGTGGCTGAATATATAGAAGTGGAACCATTTTGGCAGGCTCTTCCTTGGACAATTGCTTGAAACATGACAAAGGAACCACCAGCCCACCCCTGGGAGGCTGAGGTATGCATGTTACACAGTTCAAGCAACTACAGGAATGAGATCTCCCAAGACTTAGGCTGTGGTCAAAGTGGGTAGATGCTAAAATAAATGTTGCTGCTCTGGATTATGGGAAACTCAGGAGTTTACTACACCAAACCAAGAGAATTCTTGAAGCTTTTAACCTTCTTTTCAGAGTTGAGAAGTCACACAACTGAGGCTTTATGTTTCCTCTAAGTGCTTCAGCTTGTGATGGGCAGTTAGAGGGTTCGGTCTCCCCTCAATAGCTTGCCAATCTGTGTTTATTTGCAGGTCATAGCTAACTGATCGCACAGCATCTCTGTTCCACTGTGGTAGACCAGCACTGTTCACTTGGTTATTTTCCTGGAAATTGTTTGTAAAGTGTTTCCAGACTGCAAACAACTGGGTTACGCTGAGCATTCTTGTTTTCTAAGCATTGGGTGCACTCCCTCCTCCCGTGACTTGGGTTGAAACTCTGCTCTGTTGATTTAGGTGCCTAAAGAATTTAGATGAAACATGGGTAGGTACACAGCTGAATGAATGCTAGACACACAGAGACTCTTAAAGCCATGTTCTGTTTATGGAAAGCTGAACCATTGATTTGTGGGTGCACATTAGGGGAGAGAGAGAGAGAGAGAGAGAGAGAGAGAGAGAGAGGAGAAAGAGTGTAAAAGAACATAAAAGGGAGAGAAAGAGAACAGAGCAAGAAACAGAGTGAAAGTCAGTTCAAGTGGGTGACTCTAACCCTGGCAAGAGATCAGACAGGCAAGTTCAAGCCAAAGCCAATTTCACTTTATTGGACCACACTGTTTCAGGCAATTAGAAAAATATTTGTTAAACATCAGATGAGAAAAAAGAACATGGAGGCCAATAATGCACAACAGTGTTTATAAGAGAGAATTCATGAAGTGGGAAGAATAAATACAATTATTCTATCAGCACCTCCTGTTCTAGGGACGACTTAGCTCACATGGAGAAAGCGACTCTGAACACATGGCCAAAATACTTTCCTGCTGGCATCCTCCTACCCCTATTGAAGTTTAAGATTCAAACAAGAACAACAGTTTCAACAATTAAAAGAAAATACATCATGAGATTACCAATCACTTTTTAGTTCAAATGGCCAAAAGGGCAATAAAACTGTCTTTTATAGCTTCTGTACACTCTTTGCTTTTTCACTTTGAGTGAAAAAAAACCAACAAAACAATCAGACTAACTGATAAAGCATATGGGTGATGGTTGTAGGCTATCGAGTTCATACAGGCTAATTTAGAGAGGTGAGTTTGTGTCAACTCTTCATCCAACACAACAGACTGTCCAGTTTCCTATAGTTCGTGCAAGTGTAATCAGTGTGGCTGACTCCTATAGCCTGCTCTGCCAAGTTTTGCAAATAACAGTAGCTGAGAAACATGGAAATGCAAGACTCCATGTCAGTTAGTCTCATCATCTACCACATACACACACACACACACACACACACACACACACACACCATATACACATCCCACATGATACACCATATACACATAACCACACATACACTCATACACACACATGCACCACACAGACACATTCACACACACACACCCATATGTGCACACGTGTGCATGTACACACACATACACCACACACATATACCATTCAGAGACACACACACCTATATCATATACGTACACCACACACACAAATACCATATACACACATACATTCACATACACATACATCGTACACAGACATTAACACATGCACATATATATCACATATACATACACCACACAATACACTACTTGCACACACACACATCCCTTACATACACACACACATGTGAAATATCCATAATCTGTTCCCTATCCAGTACATAAACCTCTTTATTCTGATTCCTGAATCTCTGCGGGGCCACACTCTTTTTATAGAACCTCTCTGTTATTTCCTATTCATTATTGTATCCAGTTCCTTAAAACTGTCAGATTCTACAGATGATTTTACAGATGGTAAAACATGTTGGTACAGTTATTCTCATGCTACAGTAAGCCAAAGTGGGGTTAGAGGTGGTCTTTCACGTCTGCCATCACAGCCTAATGTGAGCCCTCATGTCAGTTTGGCTTTTCTGAAAAAGCAAATGCATCAAAGTGTATGCCAGGTTTTCATTGAAAATCCAGTGACAATGAAGTGCACATAAAGACATATTTATATGTAGCAACTGTCCAAGAAACACCAAGTTATTAAAAGCTAAATTAGCTATAAATCCTAACACTAACTCTATTTTTGACTAGTTTTAGCCTAGAGCTTCATTTTTTTTTTCATTGAAATCCAGTGACCCTGGGGAATTATTTTCTTATTGATTTTAAGGGATAGGAAAAAATTGTCTTAAACATTGGCTATGGTTATGTACAATAATGACTACAGGCTCTTCAGTCAAATCTAACAGAAAGCATGGCTATATGCTTATAGTGAGAGAATTTGGAAACACAGCTACCACCCAGGCCCAGATTCCAGGCTCTGAATCAGCCCACCCCCAAATCTATATCACTTGTGCAAAGGTCCTGTCCTTCTGATCCAAAGCTGCAGGATCTCCATGACACAGGGCAACAAGAGGATAACTGGGAGGAGTCCTGATGAGGATCCAGTACTGATGGTGTCACAGACATCAGAGATCTCAAACCAGACCAGTGAATCATGTCAATGAACATTTGTAAGTGAAGATCTACGGACGGAGGGGGTACTGTAGGACACACATGGCATGCTACAGCTTTCACTGAGATGTTTCCTATGCTTTGGGTTTCTTGTTGTTTGTTTGTTTGTGTGTTTGTATTTTATTTTCCCGGAGAGGTTGCAAGGTCAAAGGGCAGATATGAGGGGGCAGGGAGAGGAGTGGGACGGGGTACATGATGTGAAACTCACAAAGAATCAATTAAAAGTTTTTAAAAAGAGAAATTCCAACTGCACATTAAACTGAATTATGCAACATTTGAGTGAGTGCATTGTGCACATGTTTGTGTGTGTGTGTGTGTGTTTGGTGCATAGTTCTTAGTGTAAATGTGCCTTTTTTTGCATTCAGATCCTGCTTGAAGAAGCTTTAGAATGTGAGGTATTTATTATGCCCCCCAGTCAAAACACCAGAGGAGAGAAGCTTGCATGGGCATCTGGTCAGTTTTTAAGTACTGTTATTGAATCACTGTTCTTGGAAGACACTGATGTGGTGAAACATTTCTGCTAATTTCCCCTGAAGAATGTCACATTGGGTAATGTTCTGTGGGTGGTCACGTAATGAGACACTGCTGTCTGTCTATCACACATACTGTACATGAAAGGAGGCGCAGATAAAGGTAACTTGAATTCCATCCCCTGTGTTTATATGATGCTTATCACCATGTTAGCTAGACACCCAGGCTAGAAGGTTTATGACAAGAAAAATTTCCACCTCCATTTATTTGAAATCAATGGGTGCTGAGACTAGACAGGCTTTTGAACAAGTAAACTGGACTGATGGGTCAGGATAGCCAGAGATGAAGTGACTTACCCTTGTGGCAACAGTTCTTGCATTGCCAGTAGTGTGAGCATCTGCTTCCATGGGGTGCCACGTGAAACAAAGTGTCTATTCTTATTAACATATCATAAGCACTTTGCAAGCATTCAGCATTGAAACTGTTTTTATTGTTGTTTGGTTTTCCTTTAAAAAAAAAAAAACCTAAACTAGAGACTTTTGTAAAACTTGGCAAATAAACTGTCCTGGTTTATTTTGAAGAACAATAGCATGGGAATTTTCAAAGGAAAATACTTGGTTCCTTTTTTTTTTTCTATAGAAAGGGGCAAGAATTAAGCAACTCCTGTGGAATGTGCCTGTGTAATATTTGTATGTATGAGTACTTGGGATGTGTATGTGCATATATGAACATTAAGAATACATATTCTTTTTTGTAAGTAAACATAGTAATTTTTAAGGCTTACCCCTTGGTAGTTTCTTCTCTTTACAGAGTTAACACAACAGTGTGTGTTGTTGATTAAGTTTAACCATCACTCAGTTCAACTGGACATTTGACAAAGTCACATTGTAACAGTATGGGGACACACAGAACATCTGTATTTTCTTTTGAAAAGTCTTTCACTTCCTTCCTCTTTCTCCCCTCTAACTCCCTTTGTTTTCTTTCTGTCTTGAACTGTAACGAGAGGACATTCTGGCAAGCTGATTTATTCATCTTGACCTCCGCTGTGGTTAATCCACCCGAGACAAAGATCAACTTCTGACAAACACTGCTTTCCTTTCCTCAGAAAAGAAAGAAATTCACCTAGTTACTTGCAATCTCTGGCTTAGGTGTGGTGAGAAGGAAGATCCTGAGAGAAAAGAAGCCATGAGCATCCATGATCCTTTAATCTCTGAGTGTTCACTGGGCACACTGCATGGTCACTGGTACTGCATGCTCAAGTATTTTATCAACTGGATGCATTGCATCATCTTGAAGCTCTACAATACAAAAGAAGTTGTAAAGGATGCTGAGGAACCTACAGTCCATGTTGGCATGCTATAGTTCTGTCCTGCCATCAATTGGCATGGGAACGAATTTTTTATTCTCTTTGGATGGGAGCAGATTCAAACACACTGGAAACTAAAATGGATGCTAAGAACTCACTAGAACAATTAGTTCTGGCTTCCTTATCAAACCCTTTACCCAAGCTGGCAACAATGAAAGAAACGAAGGCGTATGAGTGTTCTATATTTTGCCTTTCTTCTCTTGGTTGTTTGTCAATCAGTAACTTTTGTTGAGAAATTACTCTACATGAAACAGTATGAAGACTCAGAGCCTCCAAATCCTGTGAAGATACCCACTATTTGAAGGAGTATCAATGGGCTACCTGAGACAAAGTTGACATTTTTACAAATAAGTTAGTTCAGTGGTTAAGAAGTGATCTGTTTATAGGAGGCTCCTCAATCTAGAATGTACTAACACATTGATAGTATCCAGGAGGAGGATTCAACATTCAGCATTTTCTTTTTTTGATTCAGACACTAATTAGTATTTCATGTAAATAGTGGTCCAAGTGTTCAGTGAACAGGGGCTGTGGTCTGTGAAGAAAGAGCAGTCATGCCAAGCATTTAGAATCAAGAATGGAGAGATTAATTAACCTAGGGGTCCCCAAACCAAAGTAACTCTTAAATTTTCCTTAGCATTCATAGTAAAACCCAGGTTCTCAAAATCCAGCCTTTTCTCAAATTTAGGGAAATAGAATTTGGAATGCTAGAACCAAGTTTCTCAAGGCCTTGTATTAAATCTGAGAGTCTGTCACGTGTGGGAATTACTGTCCAGGGGAAACCAATCAATGCTTGAGTGAGAGCAACATCCCCAGAGACTCTCTAGCCTGGCTGTGCAGACAGTGCTGTGGGGAGCAGATAAGGCTGTTTCTTGCCCTCTGCCCATACAGTAGAGTGCCTAGACACTCATGCTGGGGATGCAGGTACCAAGAGCCATGTAGGTCACTCTAGAATGGTGCCAACCATTCCCTGGCTTAGTATTTTTCATGAGGAAATTCCAGTAAGAATAGGATTTATGGGTCAAAGGAACCAACAACACTGCAGAAGCATAGTCTCCTAGTTTGCTGACCAAACACAACTTGGAGGAGGGAGTGGTTTATTCCAACTTCCAACTCATAGTCCATCATCAAGGGAAGTCAAGGCAGGAACACAAGACAGGTACTTAGCTCCAGGAACTGAAGCAGAGATCATGGAGGAATGATGCTTATTGGCTACCAGGCGTGCTCCTCTTTCCTTCTTATAGAGCCCAAAACCACCTGCCTAAGGGCTGGCACTGTTCACAATAGCCTAGGCCCTTTCACTTTGACCATCAATCAGGAAAATGCCCACAGACGTGTTCACAAACCAGTCTGATAGAAGCTATTCTTCAGTTAAGTGTTCCTCTTCCTACATGACTCTGTGTGTCCAGTTGACAAAAACTAACTAGCACACATACTGAAAAAAATCACAACATGAGTTTAAACCCTGGTATTTTCTTAAGTTAAGAGACAGAAACCACAAAGTAACAAGGAAGGAGACAGGAAACCAGCAACAAAACATAGAGAGAGCCTAAGCTGTGATACAGACACCATGGGATGCCACATCACATGACTCTGCTGGTGAATTCTTTGGCGGGGCACATACAGCCTGCCTAGTTTTTATTTAAGATTGGTAGACTTGACTCATCTCTGAAGTTTATTCAAAGTAGAAATAAAGGGGGGAGAAAATCTCTCTTGGACAGTTCTCAGCCTTAACTGCACAATGTTAGTGCCTGAAAAAGGCCCATCATTTCCACCCCCCCCCTCTCCTCCCTCCAATGTCGCTTGTTCTTTTCAAATTCAAGGTCTCTTATTCCTTAGTGATAATGGTTGCATGTACTATGTCTATAAATTTATAAATGCAATCCGCTGAGACCACTTGGTGCTGTGCTCAGTGCTGACTGGATGAAAATGAGGACTTGACAGCTCTTTATTAATTATTATTATTATTAAACACCAGATATAGCACAGCCAGAGACATCTGGAAGGTTCCAGAGCAGGGAGAGAAAGTAGTAGACTAGACATGTCCAGTAGACCAAACCAGGCCATGAGAGGAGAGAGAGGGGAGTGAGAGAAAAGTGAAGAGAGGGGAAGAAAAGAGGGGGATCCAACAGAAAGTTGAGAATCAAGAGGCCAAGAGAGGAGCCAAGAGCGTGTGTGGTGAAAAAGCTGGGTCATGTAGGAAGAGCTGAAGGGGAAGGGCAGCCTGAGCTCTGGGCTGGAGAATTCACAGTAGTGGGGCACAGTATGTCAGCCATTTCCCATCACGGGGCCTGAGGGCTGCTGGGAGAGCCTGGTGCTCAGCTTTGTTGCAATAATTAGGCATCTCAGGCATTTGTCCTGTTTGAGACCTAGCATTGACCTCTTGGTACTGACTAATCTATCTCAAGCTCTTCTGTTGAGAAGACTGGATTCTCCCTTCTCAGTCACCATCCATTGCTGTAGCTCTGCTGGGAGTCAAGCCTTGTGAGAATTCCCTCATCTAGTTGGCATGCCAGTTTCAGTTGCCATTTTTTTTTAAATTTTGTTTATGTGACCATATTCAGATTTTCTGGGTTGCAGCTTTACTGTGATATATAGAAGACACGATACCAGAAGTATTCTGGTTTTCTTCCTTCCTTCGTTCCTTCCTTCGTTCCTTTCTTCTTTCCTTCCTTCCTCCTTCCCTCCCTCCCTTCCTCCCTTCCTTCCTATTTCTTTCTTTCCTCCTCCTCCTCCTCCTTTACTTTTCTCTGAGCCACCAAGAAGAAGAAAAGAAGTAAGAATGGATAGGCCAGTGGCTTTATCTTTCTTATGAGGCACATATACTACATTGTTCATTTGTTTATTTGTTTATTTTTGTATTTTTCCATGATAAAAGTATAGTTGTAGAGAAAGCTAAACAAACCAAACAGATCAAGAGTTGAAACATATAAAAAATAACCACTGCACCTAACGGCTATCTGATTGGTCAGAAACTAAAGTGGTGGGATGCATGTGAGTGAGGCTTTAGCAAGCTCAAGTTTGGTGCCCAAGAGAGGAAAAGGGAGTAGTGCGCATGCTGAGGAGAGCTGGGTCACAGGAACAGTGACACAGGAGACCAAAAAGCCTCTTGCTGCCCGGGGTTTTGCAGGCTTGGTTCTTCCTGCTTCCTGTGTCCGTTTTCCTTGGACCCCACACAGAAGAATGCAAATGTCCACTTCCCTCCAAACTTTCACTAACTTGAATGACTCTCTGCTTCTTATGTGAAATGGAAACGTCCTAAGATTGCTTTCAGAATTAAATGATCTATGGATTTAGATGGTTAATAAATATATTTGTTTTAGAATACCAAAGTTCTGTGATACTCAGGGCACTAAAACAAAAGCTGGTTGATAGACCTCCATAACTGACATGCCGGATTTCAAAACACAAACACAATTAGAAGTTGTATAATCAAGGCTACCTACATTAAATACTGTAGAAGAAACAAAAGTATTTTTAACTTGACAATTAAAGGAGCCTTAACACATGTGCTAGCACCTGTTTGAAATCCAGATCCTGCCCCAACTTCATCTCTTGCTAACATATCATAGAGAACTTCAGCTAATTTCCATATATGTCTCTGAAAATGTCCAGAACCAAACTTCCAAATGAAGACTGTTATTTCCAATATTGGATTTATTTCTAGACCAGTACATGATTGAGTCTGAATAACTGGTCACATTTAATAACAATACAAGAGGCATTATAATTTCTCTTTTTGATTCTTTGTTCCACAAGGTCTAAGAACTTGAGGCAAGGCAGCTTGTCCCATCAGGGGTATAGGTAAGCAATGGTGGGTCAGGAACTTATGTCCAATACAAGCTTCCCAGTCACCATTGTCAGGGCACTCAGCAAGCTCACAGGTCAGCATCATTCTTTGTCCTGGCATCAGCATGTCTCACCCATTGCTCTGGTGGCCACCATGCTCCTTCAGCATCCTGCAGAAAAAAAAAACACACAAACATGCCCGCTTCCCAATATTCAATACCGGATCGGGATCATGTCTTATGCCAGTAAGTGGATCCTTCCCTTTCACCTATGCATAAGTATGCTTAGTTGTAGAATGCCACAGAGAGAAAGTTCCTTGGCATCCAAATTTAAAACAAAACAAAACAAAAAAACCTTAAAATATAAAATAAAAAGAATATAATTTAAATAAATTTGTGGTGTACAGGGGCATATCCCCCCTTTTTTATTTTATGAAGATATTGTTTTAAAGTTCCATGGGCCCATTCCACAGTCTCTTGTCCTTGAAAATTATGAGGAATCCCCGTAATATGGGTCATGATCAATTGCTGCTGAAGAGTCTCAAATGTTCGACTGCCATAGCCAGTTCCATTATTTGTTTGTTTGTATGTTTGTTTTTCTTTTTCTTTTATTTTTTTATTATTGGGTACTTTATCTACATTTCAGATGTTATCCCCTTCCCCCATTCCCCTCCCCCAGAAAACCCTTAATCCATACTTCCTCCTCCTATTTCTATGAGGGTGTGCCCCTACCCACCCACCCATTCCCACCTCCCCTCCCTCGAATTTTCCCTCACTGGGGTATCCCTCCTTCAAGAGACCAAGGCCCTCCTCTCCCACTGATACCCGAAAAGTCCATCCTCCTCTACAAATACAGCTAGAAACACGGGCCCCTCCATGTGTGTTCCCAGGCTAGCTGTTTAGATCCAGGGAGCTTTGGTTGGTTGGTATTGTCACTCTCCCCATAGGGCCACAAGCTCCTTCAACTCCTTCAGTCTTCTTTCTAACTCCTCCACTGGGAACCCTGTGGTCAGTTTGATGGTTAGCTGTGAGCATCCACCTCCGTATATGTCAGGCTGTGGCAATGCCTCTCAGAAGACAGATATATCAGGCTCCTGTCAGCATGCACTTCCGGTCATCCACAACAGTGCTTGCATATGATGATTGCATCTGGGAGGGATCTCCAGGTGGGACAGTCTCTGGATGGTCTCTCCTCCAGTTTCTGCCCCACACATTGTCTCATATTTGCTCCTGTGAGTATTTTGTTACTACTTCTAAGAAGGATGGAAGTACCCACACTTTAGTCTTTCTTTTTCTTGGGCTTCACGTGGTCTGTGAGTTACGTCTTGGGTATTGTGAGATTTTGGGCTAATATCCACTTATCGATGAGTGCATACCATGTGTGTTCTTTTGTGATTGGGTTACCTCATTCAGGATGATATTTTCTAGTTCTATCCATTTGCCTAAGAATCTTTCTAACTCATTGTTTTTAATAGCTGAGTAATACTCCATTGTGTAAACATACCACATTTTCTGTATCCAATTCTCTGTTGAAGGACATCTAGGTTCTTTCCAGCTTCTGGATATTATAAATAAGGCTGCTATGAACATAGTGGAGCATGTGTCCTTGTTATATGTTGGAGCATCTTCTGGGTATATGCCCAGGAGTGGTATAGCTGGAACCTCAGGTAATATTATGTCCAATTTTCTGAGGAACTGCCAGATTGATTTCCAGAGTGGTTGTACCAGTTTACAATCACACCAACAATGGAGGAGTGTTCCTCTTTCTCCACATCCTCGCCAGCATGTGATGTCACCTGAGTTTTTGATCTTAGCCATTCTGACTGGTGTGAGGTGGAATCTCAGAGTCGTGATGATTTGCATAGAAGAACAAAGCACAGAGCATCACTGCCCACTTTAGCTCTTCTGGGTTGTTGACTCTTTTCCCCATTCTCTCTATCTTCATCAAGCTTTGATCTCGCCAGACAATCTTGTCTAAAATCTTTATAGACTGGAAGATTAATAAATATCTGGAAACATTTTCCTTTTTTTTTAAGTTGAAAATACTTTTTCTTTCATACAATATATTCCAATCAAGATTTCTCCTTCCTCATCTTCTCCCAGATCCACTACACCTCCTCCCCCAACCCATCCTACTTCACGCCTTCTCCCCCTCTCTTTAGAAAACAAACTGCCAAATGAAAAAAACTAACAAATCAGAATTAAAGAGAAAAAGTTCAAGGAACACATATGCACACATACACACTGACACACACACACACACACACACACACACACACACACGTACACACACACTCCACAATTTGAAACTGTAGTATATGTGTGAAGGATCAATAAGCTTTAAAAACAAAACAAAACAAAGCAATCTGAGACAAGAAACTCCTCAAATTACCATTTTGTTGGTTCTTTGCTAGCCTTCTATTGCCTGGCCAGGGGCCTGGCCTTAAGTGTCATTTGTATACCTAGTGAGACTCCATTGGAGAAAACTAATTTTTCCATTGCAAATGGTTGTCAACTGCAGATATCTTCTGGGTTAGAGATGGGAGCGTGTGCCCAATTGCCTTCTTAGTTCTGGGACCTAGTCTAGCTTAGACCCTTGCAGGCCCTGGGCCTGCTGTCCCAGTCTCTGACCACATGAGCATTAGCCCTGCTGTACCTAGAAGACCTTGTTTCCTGGGTGGCCTTCATCCCCCTGGTTCTTATGGGCTTTCAGCCTCCCCTTCTGCAAACTCCCCGTGCCCTGAAGAGAGAGATTTGCTATAGAAACTGGTTTAGGACTGAGCATTTCAAGGTCTTTCACTCTCTGTCTGTTGTCTGGTTGAGGGTCTCTGGATTAGTTCCCCTCTACTGCAATTGTTTGTATCATACCTCTTCCTGATGGTTTACACGTTTCTGTTAGTAAAAACACACAGAACTGTGATTTTCTTCTCTCTCGGTTTTAAAACTGTGTGCTTGTGTGTTTGGGAGTGTGTATGTTGTTATGTACGTGCCATGAAAGTGTGCAGATGCCCAAGGTCAGCTATTTTTATGGCTTTCTACTTTTACTTTTTAAGACAAGGCCTCTCACTGTTTATGGAAAGGGCTAGGTTGGCTGGCTAATGGCTTCAAGGATCCACCTGTCTTTATAGTCCTATGTCCCTGAAAGACTGGGTTTACCATACCACCAGCTTACATACCATATATCCAGTGTTTTACTGTGTTCTGGAGAGCTACTGGGGTTCTCCTCTTTGTAGGTACAAGCACTTTACCCACTGAGCTTTCTCCACACCCCTCTCCTCTTTTTTTTAAGTGAATGATACATTTTCAGGTATTTTTCTTTGGGGTTGTAAGAATATTAAAAAACACTGAGAGGACTGAGAAAGAAGCAGAGGCCCGGAGAGTCTATTCAGTGTGAAGTTAGATGGTCCCAATGATGTCACGCTTGAATTTATCCATCCACAAACAGAAGGTCTGTCTCTGCAGTCTTCTGTAATAACATGCTACAAAGAGTCACAATTACATAATTGTGCAATATAGAAATGATTATTTAACTCACATTACGGGTTAACGCTGGTAATTTCCTGGACGTGTATGTAGGCAAACAGACAGTTCGCCACGGAAGACAACTCTGTTAAAAAGTCATGTTATGATGAAATTGTGGTAGTTTAAAAAAAATAAAAGAAAGAAAGAACACTCAAAATTGTTTGAAAAGAAACAGCTTTGCTTGGTCTGTGAATAAACTTTCTGGAATATTTTTCAAGTTTGGCAAAGAACAAGATTTCAAGCCAAAGGATCAAAGACAGCTACTGAAGAAGACTTTCTCAGGTCCGCCTGACGCTGGAAACAGATCCTTAAATGCGGCTGGGGCTGGAACAGGAAACACACCCAAGTAAAACCATGCCCACCCTGCTGGTTCTACTAGTGTAAAAGGCGCCTTCCGGAAAAATGGAACTGGAACAAGAAATGACGGAGGAACGGGTGGGCTCAGAGCTCTTCCTGAGAGAGGAAGGGGCAGGCTCAGAGCTCTTCCTGAGGGAGGCAGCTCCTTCCTACCTACCCAGGCCTACACATCCGAATGCTGACCCCATGGGTTGATTTAGTTGAGGAGCTGAGTATCCATAAGAGAAAGAAAGCATGAAATTAGCAATTGAGTGAAAAACAAATTAAAGGACTGGATTGAACTGACTTTTGCTCAGTCAAGGAGGGCTGAAACTGTTACGGAGACAGAACACCCAAGGCAGCAAGACCATGGACTCACATTTCAGAACACTGCCTGATGTTACAGTCACAACAAAGGTGATGGTGTATATGAAAATATGTGTTACAGTGTGTGTGTGTGTGTGTGTGGTCTCAAACATGTCGTGAACAGACGATGTGCCTATTTAACATATCAAAGCAAGCCGACAGTCCTGACCTGTTACAGGTCTCCTTTGCTGGCTGGGCTGCTCTCCCCCAGCTCTCTTCCCTATATTACCCAACCATTTTGGTTCCCTGGCCCTTTTGGCTACACTTTTGGGCCTCTTGGATGCCGCACCTGGTTTCCCTCACTCCTTCCTCTTCCCCCTCCCCACTCACACAGCTCAGGGTCAGGGCCACTCCGGACTCTCCCAGATGTCTCTACCTCTGGCTGTGACTGTGCCTAGCAGCAGTCATGTCCCTTCGTTTTTATTTCTCTTTTTTTCTCATTCAGGATGTACATGCATATCTGCAGGAAATAAAATAGTTGACATTAATGATATGTCTAAAAGGATTCATTCAGGGGAAAACTTATTAAACATTTATTGTTTGCTTTACTTAGCTTTTCATTAAAAACAAACAAAACAAAACAAAAAACTCCTCAAAACAAAGCTCAAAATTTAGTTCAGTATACTTTTCTCTTTGCCTGTAACCATGGTAAACATTTGCACTATTCTCCCATACTGGAAGAAATAAACTTACAATGCCAAGGGAAAAAATATCCATTGATAGAATATTAGTCTGTATTTCTTTTATAAATCCATATTCTATAGTTTTCACTAGTACATTATTTTTTGTTAAATTTTCTTTATTTTCATCATCATCATCGTGTGTATATGTGTTGGGTGGTTATCTTTGTGCCACAGCACTTACCTGAAGTCAGAGGAAAACTCTGTGGAGTTGATTCTCCTTCCTTTTACAAGGATTCTGGGAATCAACTCATGTTGACAGGTGAGTTTCTGTTCCACACTAAGTGTCTGTAAGTCCACATGTTATAAAATATATAACATAGTTTGATGAGACTATTTTCTTGTGAAGAATGAATGAGAAGTAATGATAAGTTAATTATAGCAGGCAGCAGATAAGCCAAGTCAAATTTGGCTGAAGAGGAGTTTATAAAACAGATGTTCACCCCAAACTAGCCTTTAAATTACTGAGGAGACATGAAGGCAAACATTGTGCAGAGTGGACTGCCAGCCGTGAGTGTCAGTTCTTTCTATGGCCTAGGTATGTGGCAATGAAATGACCCAAGGAGAAGAAAAATACACACAGTGGTTCTGCAATATGCACTAGATAATCTAAAACAGGATGACCATACCAGCTCTAACACATGTGTGTTCACGAAAGATTCCACGGAAGGGCCTCAGAGGGTATCGGGATGGGCTGATCGTTAGGGATAAGGAAGAAAGCAAGCAAGCTGGGTTTTAGAGCTCTATTGCCCTGTCCCTTCTCTCCTCCCCTACTCCACGGAACAATAGCGAAAGAAATCGTCTACGTATTACTAATAAAATCCAGAAGAAACAGCTACTAAACAGACAAACCTTGGAAGATACAGCTTACTCTCTGAAAGTTAAGGGAAATGACTACTATCCTTTTGATACTATAATTTTAAAGTCTTTAAACTTATTTGAAAAGAAATGCATGTCTGTTTCTACAGCGAAACTTTCTTTAAAGTCGATCAGTTAAATTCAACAGCAAAGAGATAGTGAGTTACAGGTAACTTTACTAGGCTGGTAGGTGGATAACAAACTTTAATGGGAAGCTTACTGTTTAATTTTTCCAATGCTAATAAGTCATTCCATTTTTATGAAGTCTCAATTATGATACTAGTATATTTGGCCTAATGCTCAATAGAAATGGTGGCGGGATTTAATCTTAACTTAAAAGGGAAGGTTGGTAGAGACTGGGAGGAAAGTTACCTTCCATTCACTTTACCTCGGGTACTTAAGGATCGTGGCTTGGAGTTTCCTGGTCTTTCAGCTTTCAAAAGGGGTCTCACTGATCACTTCCTGTGATTCTCACAAACACTACTGCATTTGGAATTATCTTCTAAATGCATTTACAGAGCCTCAAAGACTCAGTAGCTACGTCTCATTCTTGTCAATTCCTTTTGGAGGCCAAGTGCTTAAGGCAGGTCATGGACCTTGTGAGGTACCAGATGAAGGCTCTAAAATAGCCTGGTCGTTTGGAGAACACCGTGGTTACAGTACCTTTACCTGCATGGCCTCTATTGCAAACTTTGTCACAAAGGTCACTGTGAGGTGGAAGCTTTCTGACTGTGAGTGGGGGAGCTTTCTGAGCTTCTATTGGTGGAGGGTACCTAAACCAAATCAGAAATATAGACTGGAGGGGACAAAAGAGAGCCAGTCTGACACCCGCCAGTAGAAACAGAGACCAAATAGAAACTTTGCTTTAAAAGAGAGCAACTTTATTTTTATTTATTTATCAGAAATATTGGTTATATAAGATAATAAGTTTCATAATGATATTTTCATAAGTAGACATACTATATTTACCAAGTTCAGCTTTCACTATACAATCCAATGGGTTCTATTAGGGTTGCTTATGAAAGCATGGATGGGGAATTATTTTAAGTATCAAACCCTTCGATGAATGGCTGAGGTGCATCCCCCAGCATTCTTCAGTCCCTACCGGTTACAAGGTATGGTATGCTGGCATTCATCATTCTCCACCTCTTCACCCCAGGGGCTGAGCTGCCCTTCTCCCGGAGGTTCTTCTCTATATAATCCAGCCATTTTGGTTACTCATTCCTTTTTTCCCCTTTTAACCTTTTGCCCTCCTGGCTCCTGCACCTAGTTTTTCTCTATCAGCTTTCCCTTCCTCTCCCTCTCTTCCTCACACTGCTCAGAGTCATGTCTACTCTGGATTCTGCCAGATTTCTCTGCCTCTGGCTGTGCTCTCGATTTTATCTACAAAAATCCTCTCTCTTCCACCATACCTAGGAGCAGTTATGTATGTTTCTATTTCTTTTTTCATTCAAATTATTTATAGGAGAATGGACAATTAATCAGTGAAGAAATCTATACCACTGAAGAAAATGTTTCTCCCTCCGTCAATCACCACTACCTACCAATAGATATTGTTTTAGTTAGGGTTTTACTTTTGCGAACAGACACCATGACCAAGGCAAGTCTTATAAGGGACAACATTTAACGGGCTGGCTTACAGTTTCAGAGGTTCAGTTCATTATCATCATGGCAGGAAGCATGGCAGCATCCAGCAGACAAGTTGCTGTAGAAGGAGAGTTCTGCATCTTGATTTGACTGTAACCAGGAGAAGACTGTCTTCCAGGTAGCTAAGAAGAAGGTTTCAAAGCCCACCACAACAGTGATACACTTCCTCCAACAAGGCTACACTTCCTAATATTGCTAATCCCTGGTCAAGAATATTCAAACCACCAATCACTCAGGGAGGAATGGAACCAGTCTTGTTCAGGTCTTATGCCGGTAGTCACAGTTGTGAGTTTATCAATACAATGGGCATCTCATTCTTGGAAGACAGACTTCCACAACACTCTATTTCCTTTAGCCCCTACTTTCTTTCTGCTCTCTCCCTCAATATTCACTGAAAGCCTATTCTTTTGGTAGCTTTACCTTTGAGTTGAATTATAATGCATTGATTCCATTTATAAAACATGATATCTACAGACAAGCCTGTTCTAACCAGAGTGGTTGAAGGATACGTGTTAGCCCTAACAAGAGACTCTTGGCTTGCTACTTAAAAGGCTTATGAAAAATTTCAAAGATATACAAAAGTAGGCTTGTTCAATGAGCAAAATATATGTCTATGATCAGCTCAACTGTATGCTTATGACGAGACATGGTGAGTCTTGTTTCAGTTAAACCACCCAATTCTCAACTCCTCAGTTGTTCTAAAGTGAGCAACTATATTACCTTATCTGCACATATTCTAGTGTATGTCCACACAACATATGCTTTTGTATTGAGTACTAGGCGTATGTGTGTAAAAAAAACATAATAGAAATATTTATAGCATAAGATGAGTCCCAACAAAAAGAGTTTCTGCTTAGCTCTGGATAGACATGAAGCCAGGAAAATCAGCTCTCCCATAGATCTGTCGAGATAAGTTTAAATCCTTTCACCTCAAGTATATCCTTGTTTTTATATTTTCTTAATTTAATTTAATTTTTTACATATTCACTTTATATCACTGCCCTCTTCCCAGTTACCCCTTTCCATGATCCTTCCTCCATCACCCCTTCTCTTCTGAGCAGGTAGGTGCCATCTTAGGTATTCCCCGATCCTGGCACTTCAAGTCTCTCTGAGGCTAGGCACTTCCTATCCCACTGAGGCCAGAGAAGACAGCCCAGCTAGAAGAACATATCCAACTTACAGTTAACAGCTTTTGGGATAACTCCCATTGCAATTGTTCAGGACCCACATGAAGACCAAGCTGCACATCTACTGCACATGTGCAGGAAGGCCTAGGTCTAGTGTATGTTCTTTGGTTGGTGATTCAGACTGAGAGTCCTAAAGGTCCAGGTTAGTTGACTCTGTTGATCTTCCTGTGGAGTTCCTATTCTCTTCAGGGCCTGCAATCCTTACTCCTGTTTTTTCATAAGAGTCCTCAGGCTCCCTCCACTGTTTGGCTGTAGACATCTGTATCTTTCTGAGTTAGCTGCTTGGTGGAGCCTCTCAGAGGACATGCTCCTGTCTGTAAGCATAATGGAGTATCATTAATAGTGTCAGGGATGCTTGCCCATGGGATGGGTCTCAAGTTGGCTGTTTTCACAGTCTTTGCTCCAACCCCCATGCCTGTGTTTCTTGTAGACAGGCTAAATTTTGGATTGAAAGTTTTATGAGTGGGTTGGTGTCTCTATTGCTCCACTGGAGTTCCTGCCTGGCTACAGGAGGTTGCCTCTTCAGATTCCATATCCCCAATGTTGTGAGTCACAGCTAAGGTCTCCTGTGGGATTGTGGGTCCCTCTTCCTCTCTGCTACAGGACATGGCTGCTTAGAGAGTCAGGACAAGGGAAGTTTGACTGTGCTTACTCCACACCATCGCTAGGTTGGTGCTGGGCCATAGGGAAGCATCTGGGACACTGCTCCTGGGCTGGGACAATAGAGTCCCCAGCTCTTAGACACCAAGATGCTGTTGGAAGTCTCAGAACATCTGGGAACAGAATCTGAGCCCTGGGGCTGGATCTGGCCAGGGGCTGGGTTGGGGGAACGGGGGAACTCCAGCTGGTTCTATGGGGATGATTCTTGGCTTTATGTGGCAGACCTGGCTTGGTGGTGGTCATGGGAGTGCAGAGAGGCCTCTACAGGAAATTAGACAGCAGCTCTGTAGGCAAAGCCCTTCCTCATGACTCCTCACAGCATATCCTGATGAAAAAAGGCAGTCCGTAGTTTTAAGGTATTTATTTTCATGGCAGAAAGTGGATGTATAAAACCATACCCTACTTCTCAGGATGACGCACCCTGAGATTAGATACCTTTTTCAGGGAGGAATGTTTGGGAAGGAAAGCTTATTGGCTAAGATCTCCAGGCCTCTGGGTACCTCATTAGAATGGCTTGAGCTTACATGACCACAGATCACGTCCTTTTCCTCATCTACATGTGGAGGAGCTTGAGGCATTGCTTTTATGTGACTGATGGCCACAAATCTGTGGAAGTGCTGCAGCTAGTTACAGGGACCTTGTGCCTGGGAGGTGGCAAAGCTCTTACTGTCTCTTCAGGGTCTCCATGGCTTCTACCTTTAGCTCAACTGAGGACCAGGCTACTTCTCATGGTCCACTACTCCACAGTCACCCCCATTGATTCTTGGGTGCCTCCCTTTTCCTAGGTCTCTGTCTCATCCTGGAGATTCCCATGAACCTCCTGACCCCCTTCAGTTGCAGATTTCCATTCATTTTCATGACCACCTAGCTGTTTCTCCTGTCTTTCCCCACACCTGATCTTGAATCCCCCCCATTACCCTCCTCATCCTCTCTCCCAGACAGCTCAATCCCTTCATCTGCCTCCTACAATTATTTTATTCCCCTTCTAAGTGAGATTCAAGTTTCCTCACATTGGCCTTCTTTCTTGTTTAGCTTCTTTGGGTCTGTGGAGTGTACATGGTACCTGTATTTTATGGATAATGTCCACTTATAAGTGAGTACATACCACGCATGTCCTTTTGGGACTCGGTTACCTCACTCAGGATGACATTCTCAAGTTTCATCCATTTGCCCGTGAAATTCATGATGCCTTTATTTTTAAAAGCTGAGCAGTATTCCATTGTGTAGATGTACTCCACTTCCTTTATCCATTCTTCAGTTGAGGGACATATAGGCTGCTTCCAATTTCTGGCTTTTACGAATAAAGCTGCTCTAAACATAAACCAGCAAGTGTTGCTGTGGTATGTTAGAGCATCTTTTGGGTCTATGCCCAGGAGTTGTATATCTGAGTCTTAAGGTAGAACTATTCCCAGTTTTCTGAGAAACTACCAAATTGATTTCCAAAGTGGTTGTACAAGCTTGCACTCCCATCAACAATGAAGTGTTCCCCTTGCTCCACATCCTTGCTAGTATGTGCTATGTCTATCTCTTGAGCTTTTGGTCCTAGCCATTCTGATGGGTGTAAGATGGGACCTCAGAGTTGTTTTGATTTACATTTCCTTGTTGACTAAGGACTTTGAACATTTCTTTAAGTGTTTCTTGACCATTCAAGATTCCTCTGTTGAAAATTCTGTTTTTTCTCTACCCTATTTTTAATTGGGTTATTTGGGTTGTTGGTGTCTAACTTCTTGAGTTCTTTGTAAATGTTGGATGTCCTCTGTCAAATGTAGGGTTGGTAAGGATCCTTTCACAATCTGTAGGCTTCTGATTTGTCCCATTGATTGTGTCCTTTGTCTTACAGATGCTTTGCCATTTTATGAGGTCCCACTTATCAACTGTTGATCTTTGAGCTGTTGGTATTCTGTTCAGGAAATTGTCTTCCATACCAATGTGCTCAAGGGTATTTACCACTTTTCCTTCTATGAGAAATAGTGTATCCAGTTTTATGTTGATGTCTGTCAACTTGGACTTGATTTTTGAGAAGGGTGATAAATATGAATCTATTTTCATTCTTCTACATGTAGACATCCAGTTAGACCAACATCCTTTGTTGAAGATGCTTTCATTTTTCCATTGTATGCTTTTGGTTTCTTTATCAATAATCAAGTATCTATAGATCTATGGGTTTATTTATTGGTCTTCAATTTAGTTCCATTGATCAAAGTATCTGTCTCTGTACCAATATTGCTCTGTAGTACATCTTGAGGTCAGGGATGGTGATTCCTCCCAAAGTTCTTTTATTATTCAGGATTGCTTTGGCTATACTAGTTTTTGTTGTTGTTGGTGGTGGTTTTTGTTTTTGTTTCCATATGAAGTTGAGAATTGCTCTTTCAGTGTCTATAAAAAATTGTGTCGGAATTTTGATGGGGATTGCATTAAAATCTGTAGATTGCTTTTGGTAAAATGGCTATTTTCACTATGTTAATCCTACCTATTCATGAACATGGGAGATCTTTCCATCTTATGATATCTTCCTCAATTTCTTTCTTCATAGGCTTGAAGTGTCATGCAGATCTTTCACTTGCTTGGTTAGAGTTACACCAAGATATTTTATATTATTCATTGCTATTGTAAAGGATGTTGTTTCCCTAATTTCATTCTTGTCCCATTTATAATTTGTGTCAAGGAGGGATGCTGATTTCTTTGAGTTAAATTTTGTATCCAGCCAATTTGCTGAAGGTATTTATCAGGTGTAGGAGTTCTCTGGGATAATTTTGGGGGTCACTTATACATTCTATCACAACATCTGCAAATAGCAAAACTTTGACTTCTTCCTTTCTAATTTGGGTCTCCTTAATCTCCTTTAGTTGTCTTATTGCTCTAGCTAGAACTTCAAGTATTATATTAAATACATAGGGAGAGAGTGGGCAGCTTTGCCTTGTCCCTGATTTTAGTGGAAATGCTTTAAATTTCTCTCCATTTTGTTTGATGTTGGCTATTGGCTTGCTGTATATTACTTTGATTTTGTTTAGGTATGTGCCCTGTATTCCTGATTTTTCTATTACCTATAACGTGAAGGGGTGGTTGATTCTATCAAAGGCTTTTTCAGTGTCTAATAAGATAATCATGTGATTTTTTTGATTTGTTTATATGGTGGACTATGTCAGTGGATTTTCATATATTGAACCATATCTGCATCCCTGAGATAAGGCCTACTTGATCCTAATAGATGATGTCTTTGTTGTGTTTCTGGATTCAGCTTTTGAGTATTTTATTTTTGCATCAAGGTTCATAAGAGAAATCAGTCTGAAGTTCTTTTCCTTTGTTGAGTCTTTGTGTGGTTTAGGTATCAGGGTGAGTGGCCTCATAGAATGAATTTGGCAGTGTTCCTTCTGTTTTTATTTTGTGGAATAGTTTGAGGAGTATTGGTATTAGCTCTTCTTCCAATGTCTAGTAGAATTCTGCACTAAAATCATCTGACCTTGAGGCTTTTTTGTTTTGTTTTTGGGTTTTTGGTTTTGTTGTTGTTGTTGAGAGACTTTTAATGACTGCTTGCTTTAAGGGTTATAGGGATATTTAAATAGTTTACATGATCTTGATTTCAGTTTCGTAAGTGGTTTCTGGCTAGAAAATTGTCCATTTCATTAAGATTGTCCAAGTTTGTGGAGTAGTCTTTTGAAATAAGACCTAGTGATTCTTTGAATTTCCTCAGTGTCTGTTGCTATGCCTCCCTTTTCATTACTGGTTTTGTTTATTTGGATACTATCTCTTTGTCTCTTGGTTAGTTTAGCTAAGGGTTTATATATCTTGTTGATTTTCTGAAAGAACCAACTTTTGGTTTCATTGATTCTCTGTATTGTTTTCTTTGTGTCTAACCAATTGATTGTAGCCTTTTGATTATTTTCTACCTTCTACTCCTCTTTGGTGTTTGCTTCTTCTTTTCTTTTTCTTTCTTTCTTTTTTTTTTTTTTAGAACTTTCAGGTGTACTTTTAAATTGGTTCAAGAACTTTCTAATTTCTTTATGGAGGCACTTAGTGCTATGAACTTTCTTAGCAATGCTTTCATGTGTTCCATAAATTTGGGTATGTTGTGTCTTCATTTTCACTGAATTCTAGAAAGTCTTTAATTCCTTTACTTGTTTCTTCCCTGACCCAGAGATCATTGAGTAGATAGTTGCTCAATTTTCATGAATGTGTAGGTTTTCCATTGTTTCTGTTGTTGTTGAAGTCCAGCTTTAATTCATGGTGGTCTGATAAGATATAAGACATTATTTCAGTTTTATTATATCTGTTGAGGCTTGCTTTTTGACCGACTATATGGTCAATTTTGGAGAAGAATCTAGGAGGTGCTGAGAAGGTGTATTGTTTTGAATTTGGGTGAAATATTTTATAGATGTCTGTTAGGTCTGCTTGCTTAAAAATGCCCATTAGTTTCATTATTTCTCTGTTTAGTTTTTGTTTGGATGACCTGTCAATTGGTGAGAGTGCAACGTTGAAATCTCCCACTATTAATGTCTGGGGTTGGATGTGCTATTTAAGCTTTATCACTGTTTCTTCTACAAATATGTGTGTCCTTTTGTGAGGGGCATAGATGTTCAGAATAGAGATATCATCTTGGTAGATGTTTCCTTTGATGATCATGAAGTGTCCTTCGCTGTCTCTTTTGATAAATTTTGATTGACAATTCATTTTATTAGATATTAGAGTGGCTATTCCAGCTTGCTTCTTGGGTCCATTTGCTTGGAAACCTTTACTCTGAGGTAATATCTATCTTTATTACTGAGGTGTGTTTCTTGTATACAGCAGAATGATGGGTCCTGTTTTCACATCCATTCTGTTAGCCATGACTTTTTATTGGGGAATTGAATCCATTGATGTTGAGAGATATTAATGACAAGTGATTGTTAATTCCTGTTATTTTGATGTTGGTAATAGATGTCATCCAAGTTTAGATTTATCTTGAAATATCTTATTTTCTCCATCTATGGTGATTGAGAGTTTTGCTGGATATAGTAGTCTAAGTTGACACCTACGGGTTTTAAAGGTTTTAAGATATCTGTCCAGGCCCTTTTAGCTTTTGTGGTCTCTGTTGAGAAATCAGGTGTAATTCTGATAGGTCTGCCTTTGTATGTTACCTGGCCTTTTTATCTTGTCACTTTTAATAATCTTTCTTTGTTCTGTAGATTTTTGTGTTTTGATTATTATGTGGCAGGAGGATTTTCTTTTCTGGTTCAGTCTACTTGGTGTTCTATCAGCTTCTTGTATGTTTATAGGCATATCTTTATTTTGGAAAAGTTTTCTTCTATGATTCTTGTTGAGAATCTTTCCTAGGCCTTGGAGCTGGGACTCTTCACCTTCTATTTCTATTATTCTTAGGTTAGGTCTTTTCATAGTATCCTAGATTTCCTGGATATTTTGTGTCAGGAATTTTTAGATTTAATATTTTATTTGACTGATGCATCAATTTCTTCTATTATATGTCCTATACCTGAGATTCTTTCTTCCATTTTCTGTATTCTGTTGGTGATGGTTGCATCTGTTGTTCCTGTTCTCTTCCGAAGTTTTTCATCTCCAGGATTTCCTCAGGTTGTATTTTCTTTATTGCTTCTATTTCCACTTTCAGGTGTTGCACAATTTTATTTATTTTCTTTATATATTTAATTGTATTTTACTGTATGCCATTAAGGGATTTGTATGTTTCCTTTTTAAAGTCCTCTATCTGTTTGATTGTATTTTCCTGTATTTAAGGGATTTATTCACTTCTTCTTTAAAGGCCTCTATCATCTTTATAAGACTGTATTTAAGGTCATTTTCTTGTGTTTTGGTTGTGTTAGGATATTCAGGGCTTGCTGTGCTTTGGAGGTGTCATATTGCCCTGGCTTTTGTTGATTGTGTTCTTTCAAGGACCTTTAGTGATCTGGATGGTTTTTGGTCCCTGGATGTTCTTGCTGTAGTAAGTATTAGGAGACAGATGAATCTTGATGGTCCTGGTATGGCAGGCCTTTGATGGGTATCCTTGGGTTGTATGGTTCCAGACCTTCAGGTCTGTATGGTTTAGGAGCCTCGGTCAGATGAACATTTGTGAGGAGGTGGCAGGAGAATGGAGGACCTCCTAGGATAGGCTACTCAGGGTAGCTTGGTTTGGCCCAGAGGGCTCAGATAACAGGGAAGATTAGGGGAGAAGGAAATCTTACCTGTATGATTCACTAGTCTGATGAAGGTGGAAGAGAGGTGGTGGGAGAATAGAGGCACCCCTGGCATGGCAGGCTGCTCAGGCAGTTTGATGAGGCCCAGAGGGCTCAGGGAACAGGAAGATGGGCTGGGAAAGGGAAGATTAGCTGTACGGTTCAGGGTTCACAGGTCTGATGAAGGTGGGGGAGAGGTGGCAGGAGAATCTTTTTATATTATTCTTTTTAATTGTTTTTCCTTGTAAGTGTGTATATGAGGGTTGGAGAGATGGCCCAGTGGTTAGGAGCACCAGCTGCACTTGCAGAGAACCCAAGTTTAGAGCAAGATGGCTCAGGATCATCTACAACTTTAGTTCTAGAGGATTCAGCACCCTCTTCTGGTGCACATATACACATGCAGATAAAATAGTCATACACGTAAAATAAATAAATAAATATTTTAAAAAGATTTTAAAACGTGAATGTATATGAGTATGCATGAGTTACCGGGGTTAGAGAGGGTTGTGAGCTACTCTTTGAGCTGGGGACTGAATCCCACAACTTCTGCAAATCAGAAAGCACTCATGACCTCTGAGCCATCTTTCAGGCCTATTCCTATTTGTAACCTTTGACAATTTAGGATAAAGAAGAGAGTTGACATTTCTTATAGATCTAGCTACTACAGAATGTGATTTTTGTACTTTACTCATCCAGGAAACTTTTTTTCCCAATGAAGCTGAAGTGTAAGTTGTTGAAGTATACTATCTGTTAATGGGTCATTTTTTCTTTTTTGATGAGAAGATCTGAGAAAAGTCATGCAAATTGCTCATACTAGCAGGTGGTGGGAGTTGGCCATAAAGTTTTGTATTTCCACATTGCAGTGGAGTAATACTGCCCAAGTATTTTTCTTTTGGATGCATGGTGCACTGCAGAGCTGGGTGTACATATCTTATCTTTGTGTTGGCATAAATTATCTTATTTCTTTGAAGAAGAATATAGATTTCCTAATTTTGAAATAAGTATCCTATGGGTGCATTTGAAGACACAAGTATCTGTAAACTAAATTACCCAAAGAGAAAAGATTGAAGCACAGGAGGTCAAAGTGAACACTCAGGCACATTCATTTGCCTGAGAGAATAGATAGTGCCAAGCCTTGTCAAACCCTATGCTTTTCTTGATAAACTCATTTTTTTATTGGATATTTTATTTACATTTCAGATGTGATCCCCTTTCCTCGCTTCCCCCCCACCCAGAACCCCCTATCCCATCTCCCCTCCTCCTGCTTCTATGAGGATGTGCCATCACCCACCTGCCCACTCCCACTTCCCCACCCTCGATTTCCCCCACACTGGGGAATCCAGCCTTCACTGGACCAAGGACCTCCTCTGCCACCTATTCCCAACAAGGCCATCCTCTCCTACATATACAGCTGGAGCCATGGGTTCCTCCCTGTGTGCTCCCAGGCTGGTGATTTAGACCCTGGGAGCTCTGGTTGGTTGGTATTGTTGCTCTCCCAATGAGGTCGCAAATCCTTTCAGCTCCTTCAGTCTTCTTTAGTAATATTTCTTATATGAATGTGGATGCCCTTGCATTTGGAGCATAAATGTTCAGAATGGAGAGTTCAGCTTGGTAGATTTTTCCTTTGATAAGTATGAAGTGTCCTTCTTTATCTTTTTTTTATTACTTTTGGTTGAAAGTCGATTTTATTCCATATTAGAATAGCTACTCCAGCTTGTTTTTTGGGACCATTTTCTTGGAAAATTGTTTTCCATTCTTTTACTCCGAGATAGTGTCTGTCTTTGTCACTGAGGTGTGTTTCCTATATGCAGCAAAATTCTGGGTCCTGTTTACATATCCAGTCTGTTAGTCTATGTCTTTTTATTAGGGAATTGAGTCCATTGGTGTTAAGAGATACTAAGGAAAAATGATTGTTGCTTTCTGTTATTTTTGCTATTAGAGGTGGAATTATGGTCGTGTAACTATCTTCTTTTGGGTTTGTTGGAAGATTAATTTCTTGCTTTATCTAGGTTGGAGTTTCCTTCCCTGTGTTGGAGTTTCCTATCTATTATACTTTGTAGTGCTGGATTTGTGGGAAGATATTGTGTAAATTTGGTTTTGTCATGAAATATCTTGGTTTCTCCATCTATGGTAATTGAGAGTTTTGCTGGATATAGTAATCTGGGCTGGCAATTGTATTCTCTTAGGGTCTATATGATGTGAGTCCAGGATCTTCTGGCTTTTATATTCTCTGGTGAGAAGTCGGGTGTAATTCTTATGGGTCTTCCTTTATATGTTACTTTACCTTTTTACATTACTGCTTTCAGCATTTTTCTTTGTTTTTTGCATTTAATGATTTCATTATTATGTGATGGGAGGAATTTCTTTTTTGGTCTAGTCTATTTGGAGTTCTGTAGGCTTCTGGTATGTTCATGTGCATCTCTTTCTTTAGGTTAGGAAAGTCTTCCTCTATAATTTTTTTTGAAGATATTTACTGGCCCTTTAAGTTGGGAATCTTCACTCTCATCTAGACCTATTATCCTTAGGTTTGGTCTTCTCATTGTGTCCTGGATGTTTTGAGTTAGGTTTTTGTATTTGGCATTTTCTTTGACAGCTGTGTCAATGTTTTCCATGGTATCTTCTGCACATGAGATTATCTCTTCTATCTCTTGTATTCTGTTGGTAATGCTTGCATCTATGACTCCTGATCTCTTTCCTAGGTTCTCTGTCTCCAGGGTAGTCTTCCTTTGAGATTCTTTATTTTATTGTTTCTATTTCCATTTTTATGTCCTGGATGGTTTTGTTTAATTCCTTCACCTCTTTGGTTGTGTTTTCTTGCAATTCTTTATGGGATTTTTGTGTTTCCTCTTAAGGGCTTCTACCGGTTTACCTGTGTTTTCCTGTATTTCTTTAAGGGAGTTATTTATGCCCTTCTTAAAGTCCTCTATCATCATCATGAGAAGTGATTTTAAATCTGAATCTTGCTTTTCCTGTGCGATGGGGTGTCCAGGACTTGCTATGGTGAGAGAACTGGGTTCTGATGATGCCAGGTAACTTTAGTTTCTGTTGCTTATATTCTTGCGCTTGCCTTTCACTGTCTGGTTAACTCTAGTGCTACCTGCACTCACTGTATCTGACTGGAGCCTGTCTTTCCAGTTATCTTGCTTGTTTCAGAACTCCTCAGAGTCCAGATGTCTCTGTGATCCTGTGATCCTGAGCTCCTGGGCAGAAGAGCTCCTAGGACTCAGGCTGCCTCTGGGATCCTGAAATCCCGATGTTCTGAGTGCAGTGGTTCCTTTGCTGCTTTGAGTGCAGTGGTTCCTCTAGGATGGCTGAGGATAAAGTGTCTTCATGGGAGCAGACAAGCTAGGTGTCTGCCCCAGCAAAAAAGGACCAAGCAAGGAGTACAAGGGGAATGGTATTCCAGAGGGGTGGGTTTGGGTAGCTGATGGGTCCTGAGTGCCCCAGGCTCCCAGTTGCAGCTCTGGGGCATACATAGGGTTGTGCGCTGCTCTGAGTGCAGTGGTTCCTCTAGGATGGCTCAGGATATGGTGTCTTCACGGGAGCAGACCAGCTAGGTGTCTGCCCCAGCCAAAAGGTATAAACTCATTTTTGTAGCTATCTTTTAATACTTTAGAAAATTACCTATCTGTCCTAAAATGTTATCTTTTTAAAGGATACCCCTGAGAAGTCTATCATGGTCAAATAGTTTGCACCATGGAATATGCATTATCTGCTAGGTGCCAGCACACTAAAAAAATTCTTCACAAGTTAAAAGCACGGCCTATCTTTGGGTTTCAAATGCACTTTCTAGTTGTTTACTTTCAGTAAATTAACCAATTCTTTTTCTTAGGTTTCATTTTTCTAAAACATAGGAATTATAAAAACAAAAAAGAAACCAAAAACAAAAACCAATGTCTACTTAATAGTGTTTTTTGAAGAGTAAATAAAGTAACCCATACAACACACATTTAGTGAATGAATTATAAGCTGCTTTTCTGGCTAGTTCTGTGTTAACCTGACACAAGCTAGAATCATTTGGGAAGAGTGAATCTCAACTGAGAAAACACCCCTACCAGGTTGGTCTGTGGGAAAGCCCGTGGTGCATTTTCTTGATCCGTGATTGATGTGAGAGGCTCTGGTTCACTGTGGTCAGTGCTTCTTCTGGGTTGGTGGTCCTGGATTCTACAAGAAAGCAGGCTGAACAAGTTATGAGCAGCAAGCCAGTAAACATTACTCCTCCATGGCCTCTGCATCAGGTCCTGCCTCCAGGTTCTCACTCAGTTTGAGTTCCTGCCTTAGCTTCCCTCAATAGGCATTGATTCAGGATATGTAAACTAAACAAGCCCTTTCCTGGCCAACTTGCTTTCAGTCATGGTGTTGTACCACAGCAAAAGAAATGCTAAGTAAGACGGCAACTGTTTGGGAAGCTTTGTGAAGCCATGTGCAAAAATTCTCTATGTACCAGAATTTAACTATATGCTAACTTATTTCCTCTCAGGTTCTGGGAATTCCTCTTCTCCAGGCTCTTTCAGAATCTCAGCCCAGGTACCACTGGCTATTGGCCCCACACTCACAAATCCATTCATGGTGCCAGTCCACATACACTTGGAACTTCCAGAACTTTGCTTCAGGCATTCCCATTTTTGGTTCTAGTCCTGTTTTCAACAGTTATTGAGGTATAATTTTTATTCCATAAAATCCACCCACTTTTAAGTCTTCAATAATTTTCTTAGTAAATTTGTTAGGTTACAAACTATTATCTCAACCTAACATTAAAACACTTTTTTATGACTTTGTTGTGACCCTTTGTACTCAGTTGTAGCTAGTTAATGTTCTTAAATGACACTCAGGCAAGTATCAATTCATTTTATGTCTCTGTCTTCCTAGATAGTTACATAAATACAACCAGATGATAATATATACCCTTTGATTTCTAGTTTCTCTTGGGCAGTATGTTTTCAAATTTAATCCTTGTTGTAGTATACACTTTACTGCCTTTTCTGCATAATAGTCTATTGTTTGGACATCATACACTTTGTTTATTAATTTATCAGTCAAAAGGTACTTTAACTTTTGTCTATTATGAATATAACAAAATAATGCTTACACATACATTGATCTTTTTATAAATTTATGTGTCCAATTACGTTGTTGAATTTCTGTGTTTTGGTAATTCCTTAACCTGTTAGGAATCACTACTTTATTTTACAAAGTAGTTGTACAATTTCACATTTCTTGCCTGGCGTGTATACATAATCCACTTGTTCCCCTACTTGGTCCCGTATAATGTGTATCTTTTTTTTTTTTTAGAAAAAGCAGCAACAAAGCCCATAACTATTTTACTTGGTCTGATGGATCATCTTCCTAAGGTTCTGTTTTGCGGCTGTCTACCAGCTAATAATGTCAGACAGTTTGTTATGCTGCTGACCACCTACATCCCACTATTTGAAGAAAAGGCTGTTCAGATCCTTGCCAAGTTAAAAACATGTGAGTTGTCTTTTATTCATTGATTTGTAAAGGTTCTTTATATATTTGCAACACAGAATTTGTATTAGATGTAATACTTGTAAAATGCCACCTGTTCTGTGGGCTATCCTCTCACACTGTTCTTTAAAGGACAAGTGTTCATTTGACAAAGAATAATTTATTTTTTAATGACATTAGGGAATCACATCTAAGAAACCATTGTCCAATTTATGGTTAAAAGATCTGTTTGTATTTTTCTTCTGGAAGTCGTCCAGTTTAAGCTACAGCATGCAGACATTTGATTCACATTCTAGTCTGTTTTATGGGTTGTATAGGGCAAGAGTCCAATTTTATCCCTTTGCAAGTGGATACAATTTTCTCATCCCAAGTCATTAAATGTCTATTTTTCTCCTTTACATTTTCTTGGCACCCTTATCTAAACCTGGTTAACTAGAAATTTACATATTTATGTTTAAATCAAATCTATTTCAAGTTAGTGCCCATTCTTTTGCAGGTGATTCTCCAAATGTCTTGGTATCATTTGATGGAAACCAATCTACTCCTTTCCAACTGATTGCTTTCGTGCCTCTGGCAGCAAGCAACTACTCCTATTGATTGAGAAGAGCTCTAAAGGGTAAGTTCATGGCTGGCTAAGTGGCTAAGGGAGTGTAGTAGAGCAGAACACCTGGGTGTGGGTCCCAACGTGCCTGTTGATCAGCTCTGTCAGTTTGTTAGGATTGAGCTTCCATTGTTTATATAATAAAGTTAATAGGTCCAAGTCTTAGTTGGGATTTCTATTGCTGTGAAGAAGTACTGTGACCATGACAACTCTTCTAAAGGAAAACATTTAATTGGGGCTGGTTTACAGGTTCAGAGGTTTAGTCCACTTTCATCATGTACAGGAAGACATGGTGCTGGAGAAGGAACAGAGGGTTTTGCAATCAGATCAACAGATAGCAGAAAGATAGTTGAGATACTGGGTTTGGCTTGTGCATTTGAAACCTCAAAGCTCAACCCCCAGTGACACACTTCCTCCAAGAAGGCCATACCCACTCTAACAAGACCATACCTCTAATAGTGCCACTCTCTATGGGCCTATGGGAGTTCCATTTCATCACAGTTCACCTCAAAGAACCGTAGCAGGTCTGGTGTTATAAAATACTTAGGGGTAACTATAGCTTACTAAGTAGTAAGTACTTTATTATATATAATACTTTGTTTTGCAATGTATTTCGATTCTAACTAAAACACTAGGAAGTTACTTGTACCTTAAAACTATCCATTCATCTTACCTTATAGTATGTAAGAAGTAATGTTATTCTATAATAGCCACTTAGAAACCTAATCTGATATTTGATGATTGAATATTAAACATGCTAATAATGTGGTATTTTGATTCATAATAAAGCTTTGAAAAGATGAATAAGAGGAAATAAAACCCCCCAAAATTAAAAGTAAACTATATTATTTTAGTAATATAGGTATATTGGACTGAATGGGAACTACCCCTCCTACCCCACCCTGTGCATGTAGTTAAATACTTATTCACTAGATAGTGAGACTGTTCGGGAAGGATTAAGAATCTACTGTTGGAATAGTTATAATGCCATTGGAGTAGGTGTAGATTTATTAGCCACTAGGAGTGGGCTTTGAAGTTTTAAAAGCCCATGCCAGGTCCAGTCTTTCTCTCTCTGTCTCTGTCCCTGTCTCTGTCTCTGTCTTTCTCTCTGCTTGGGAATGGATGTAACTCTCAGCGACTTCTTAAGCATCGTGTCCCCCTGATGCCAGGCATCCTGCCATGATGGTAACGAGCTAATTCTCTAAAACTGTTAAGCAAGTCCTCAACTAAATGGTTTCTTTTCTAGGAGTTTTCATGATTGGTCATGGTATCTCTTTAGCTAAGACTTGGTGATATAGGCAATCAAATTATTTTTGAGATTTTTATATACAAATAACTTTGTTTTGTAATGAAAAACAATTTTTAGTGTGAAAAAAAGAACAAATCCACATTGATATTATTTTCATAATAGTAAGCTACTATAAAATTAAGTACAAGAAGTATACTTTTAAGCATGATTAATGACTGTCATGAGACAGATCTTATAATGTGAGCTACTTGTGAGTTTAATTTGTATATGTATATAAGAAATATTTGTATAGTTGGAAGCCAACCTCCCTCTTAGAGCTTTTTTTAATCTTCAAGATTTTTTTTATAATTTTATCTTTTAGATGCACCAGAATCTACCAATAATTCAAGGACTGTATATCTCTTTTCTTTGTAGTCATTAATACTTTTGGACAAACTGAATGGCAAAGAGATAAACAGATATCCTCCCATGCTGTGGCCAAGGTTAAGGTCAAGATATTGCAAAAAATTATAATGTGGAGTTTGTAGTTAAAAAACAAATTCTAGATCTTTCCTTTGTGCCTCATGATAGAGTCTTGTCATACTTAATGTCATAGCTGAAAATGAGGCCTTCAACTCTATTTCTTGACTTGCAGTATAATCTTGCAGTTTTGCATTTATATTTATCTCTTGTTTTTCTTTTTCTTTTTTCTTCCAAAATTTTAATTTTAATTTTATTTTATATTAGGGGTTGGTCTGGTGCTGTGTACACAAACGCTAAATTCTGCACTCTAAGATCTCATTGCTCCCAGATGAGAGAATTTTCATGTACACTGGCCTTTGTTGTGTAAACCTTGCTCCCTAATTTAAACTTAGTTGGTTAGTAAAAGGATAGATGCTATGATTGGGCAGTAGAGAGAGAAATACGGGACTTGAGGATTGAGTGAAGGGCCTCAGGGGAGACCAGAGAGAAGGAGAAAGGAGACAGCGAGAGGAGGATGCCACTTTGAAGCCAGGTGGATCATGAGCAAGTGGCCAGAAGTGGATCTTGATGACAGGCTGATGAAACAGAAATGACCCAGGTGAGACTCAAACAGCAAGTGACAAAGGACATATGGCTGGAATGCAAATTACAATAGCTCACAACCTGTCCAATCTAGGCTTCCAGCTTGTAGATAAAATACTACAATTTTGTGTCTTTTGTGTGGGCTAGCCAGAATAAATAATTCAATTACAATTTTATGTGTATGGGGGTCTTGTCTTCATGTTTGTCTGGGTACCATGTATGTGCCTGGTGTCTGAGGAGACCAGAAAAGATTATTGGATCTCTTATAACTGGAGTTACAGGTGATTTTGAGCTGCCATGTGGGTGCTAGGAATCAAACTCAGGTCCTCTGGAAGAGCAGCAAGTGCTCTAAACCACTGAGCCATCTCTTTAGCCCTTATCTTTGCCTCTTATCCTGTTTAAATATGCAAAATTGTGTCTTTGATGAAGTTTCCGGAGACAATTTTATGCTTGCTTCCTTCTTCCATTCTTCACCATCTCCTTGTTTATTTCTATGTGATTAGCTTCTGTTCACTACTATTCACATGCTGGCTCTACACAGTTTCTCCAGCAGTCCTGTCAGTTTTATGGCTTGTTTGTACCTAATGTATGGAATGCTACATTATTCATCATGGTTGCCAAGCAACGGCTTGTCATGAACTTCTATGGGAGTTCCTTGGTTCCTAAACACACTCATTCAAGAAGGTTGTCCTGGCACTTCTCTCTTCCTTTCTGGCCTGAAGCAGATCAGCAGCAGCTGTTGGCTGCTGCAGCTTAGCATAGCTGCTGACTGCTACTTGTCCTTCAGGGTGATAGACCTGTCAGCTGGGTCTGTTTGTGACATTGTGATTCTGCCTGAATAGCTCCTGTGTCCCACAGAGCAAACTCTCAGGAAGGCAGTCACTTGGAGACTGATAGAGAATCTAGGAAGTACTTCACTCCAAATCATCTAGGTGTCGATAAGGCCCCTAGGGGTCTTGATGTCCTCCAAACAGGGATAGTCAAGTTCCCAGGAAAAGAAAGCCAGAAGCCTTTCTTGGCTTGCAGCTTCATTCTCATTAGCCAATGCTTCAGGCAAATAGGTGCATTGAGCTCTACATTATCCTCCCCACCAACACACACATGCATATGCACAGGCACAAGCACACACACACATACACATGCATACACACATGCACACACACAGACACACACACACACATACACGCTCACACACACTTTGCCTTGTGCCTCGTTTTGCTCACAATATACTTCTTTTTTAGCAAGCCTCCTTGTTGCCCCTCAACTGTTCCTTCTTCCTTCAGTGTAGTAAGTCTTCAAAACTGAGCTTGTCTCTTCTCCTTCCAGGGACTCTTCCTTCACCTAACAAAGCCCTGAGGGATTTATCCTTCTCTGCCCTGTTAGCACTTTATTTTCCCTACTACTTTGACCACTGTCACCTTTCTTTTCAAGAATTCCAACATTTTGCATGTAGAAAGGACCTTAGACAGTGTTTGGTCTTGTTCTTCCATATTAGTAATTAATCAAGGCCCTGGACATTTGAACTCTTTTTGAGAACTAACATGCCTTCCCTTTCCTGTAAATCCGGGAGGTCTGGAGCTCTGCTCTTCTAGGGCCAAGGTCTTATCATTGAAGATTATGATGCTGGCCTGCAGCTATTCAGTGCAGGGTAATGGAAATTTTAATTCAAATCCTATTGAAAGAAAAAAAATATTTCATTGCCAAGGACTAGATCACCAATAGCTAACAAAAGGAATTTTTTTTTTTTTTTGGTTTTGGTTTTTCAAGACAGGGTTTCTCTGTGTAGCCCTGGCTGTTCTGGAACTCACTTTGTAGACCAGGCTGGCCTCGAACTCAGAAATCTGCCTGCTTCTGCCTCCCAAGTGCTGGGATTAAAGGCATGCGCCACCACTGCCCGGCTGGAATTTCCACTTTGTATGAAGTAATCTTAGAGTGGCTAAGGTAGGAGCTGAGTCAGAAATATCTTCTGTGCTCCTGATGGCCAAGATGTTATACATAGTAGGAAAAGAATCAGACTATATTTTGAAGAAGACACTAGGAAGTGTATGCAAATTCATATGTAAGGTTAAAGAGACGGAGGAGTGTGTGTGTGTAGGTACACATTTACATACATGTACACATATATATATTCTGTAAAATATGTATTTCCATATGAATATCAATGTATATATGTGCATCTACATGCATATGACTGCCTTTTTACTCTGTGATGAATGGCTTGAAGGTCATGGTTTTATTACATCACAGTAAGAATTTCTAGCTGTGCCTTATTCAGGGTATGTGCACAGTACAAGTTCATGTGGTTCTCAGGACCTTTTCTCCAGGAACTTTGCTGGCATGTAGCACAGAAGTAGAGTGGTTGTTTAGCGTTTGAGATGCTACTGGTTTCACCCCAGCACTGCAAAAATAAATAAACAAATAAAAGAATGAAGGGGTGAGCTGGCTGCCGACTGTGCTACTTCCCAGGGACTCTCCCCTGTCTCTCAGTGTTCTAGCTGCTGTCTCTCACATCCCTTCCCATCCGATGCTGCTATTTGGATGCCACCCTCAAACATCGAATGGGCCAGGATCTCTGACCCTGTAACAGTGACATGCCATGATTCCTTAGTGTTCCCAAGGGGACTGAGTCCTTTGGCCTAAACATCAAGGTCTCACTGCAGCCTTGCTGAACCTCCGGGTGTGCGGTCTGATGGCCAGAGAACAGAGCTGCTCCACTTAGCTGGCTCTCTGGGCAGGCCTACACAGAATTTAAAACTATTCCAGGAGGCAAGTTAGCTGCAGTTTAACATTTTTAAGGGCCATTTTCGATTGCTATGGCAGAGATATCCAGAAAGAAAGGTGCAGATTTCAGCATAGCCTGAAATAATCAGTACTTTCCTTCTCTCTCCCTCTACATTGCCCCTCCCCCCAGAGATCCTTCACTCTTTCCTCCATCTCCTCAGTCTTCACCTGCTGGTCCCAAGCATACAGTCCTGGAGGCCTAAGCAAAGCTGGCCGAAAAGCATATCTCTGCTTGGATTTGAACTTCTACTTCCCCCCTAGGCTAACATCCAGTGACAAAATGCTCTTGAGGCAGGTGCAAAGCAAGCTCCTACTGCTCTGGATACAGCAGAAAGGCTAGCTGTCTGGAGACTAACTGAACTTCAGGAGAAGGGGAAGTGAAAGTTTAGCACTTACACCTCTCAGGATGGATTTGGATGTGCAAGGAGACCTTCCTGGGCTGAGATACCAAAGTGTGTACAGGTGGCTCTTTAAAGGAAGTCTGACAGGCATGAAAACACTTGCGTGACCGCCTTGACTTCAGTGTTCTGTTCCTATGCAGACCCCAGGAAATGAAGTAACTCCAGCACCATGTTGTTTGGCCACAGGCACAGAGGTGAGGGAACATGCCTAATAGAAGGCTGTTGAGAATTCTCAATCCACGGTTTTTGTTAGCCGAGGCTATGACATTTTGTAAAACTTTTCCATTTTGGCTTAACTGTGACAATTCCTCTAAATACAGTAATTTGGAATCCAGAAGTTAAATAGCTTGCCTTCTCTGCCCTATAGACTCTATATAATAGCTTCTAAGAAAGATGGTCTTGGATCCCAGAAGGGATTGTGTCTGGTCACCTGATATTCCCTAACTGACCACTCACAAGTTACCCCTCGTAATGATTAACTGCAAACCAAACACAAAACTTTTCAACCTCTGACCCTTTCTGCCTTATAACTATGCCAGCATATAAGCCAACTGCAAGCTCTAATTTTTATTAGAGCCCCCATTGTGGTGTGTTTTCTCCCAAAGAAGGGTCTGATCTGTATTAAGTGACCTATTTCCTTTTCTGTCCTTCATATTTGCAAACCATTCAGTTTCCTGCCTCCCCCACCCCGTCTCCAAGCTTAAGGCTAGATGAGCTAAAAGGAGATTCCGTTTTTTCAGGCCACCTTCTGTTGGGAGCAAAATGAAGGTGGGCAGGACAGTGAGCCATAGCCCCTATCTTATTCTCTGCCACCGCAGAGCAAGGACTGCCTGTGTGTGGCACCATGCACTGCTTTCCTACCACACGGTTCTGGAGATGAAGCTTAGAACCTATGCTTACATGAGAAGCTCTTTACTGACTGAGCCATGGTACCAGCCCGAGAAGTGTTCATTACCATACATTAAGACTTAAAGAAAAAGGTTGACCAGCAGGGATTGTGTCTGAGCTAAGACCTATGGGCAAAAGGTGCATGTGTATGTAGCATTGTAGTGATCATTGACTTTGGGTCTGTGGGTTGCTTTTGAGCCCTTTCCAATGAATCAAAATGCCCAAAATGTAAGCCACAGTTGGGGGTCCTCATAGATTACCAATCCTATGTACCTTCTCCCAACACTCTTAACTGTAGATACTTTCCACAAGGAAAAATAAACATAACACTCAAGTTCAGATTTTGATTTCCCTAACAGAGCCCACTTTCTTGGTTTATAGAAGCACTGGCTTTGTGGGGACCAAATGGTGTCACATTGGTCATGCTGTCATTTTTTAACTGCGAAAAACCTCTCCACCTATAAAAATAGAATGAATATTTTCTGTATATTTTAATTCATGTCTTAGGAAAAATAATCCACCACTCAGACTCTTGACTGACACCCCTTCATCCTGTGGTTGAAAATGATGCTATGACTCCTCTCTGAAAGAGCCTGTTTAATAAGATAGATCAAGATCTACAATGGAACTTCAACAGAATGCGCTCGAAGAAATGTGCTTCCTATGCTTCCCCCTAAAAAGCAGTGAGAGCTACCGGGAAATTCAGCAGAGATTCAAAACTCTTTTCAATCTCAAGGTTTTAAATGTCCCAGGAAAAATTCTCCAATATGAAGTAGCTAGGACATGTTTACATTGTTGCTCTTTCCTGTATTATGGGATAGACTCTTGCTTTTTATGTTGCCCATTATAATGAGGAAGTTGTACTTATGTCCAAAGTACATAGTACAAGTAGGGTCCAACAAGACCCTACATTTTACATTGCTGCTGTTAATTCTTTAGGGGCCTAACTAATGCGGCTATGGTAATAATAATACTTCTCTATTTATGTTGTTTCATTTATTATGATAAGGTGAGAGAGGAAATTAAGAGTTGAGTTTTCTCAAGAGCTGCATTCTTTCCTGGTTTTAAGCTAAGAGAGATACGTAAAATCCACACTCAGGTAAGATGCTAATTAGGCACTAGTAACCTCACTTTAGAAAAGTATCTAGTTGTGGCAAACTTAACTCTGGCAAATTATGGAAAGTGCTGGAGCAGAGTTTCATAGTATTGACAGATAGTAACTCTTTGTTGTTCCTATGGTGACAAGCATGCATAAAAGCCACTGGCGTCCATTCCAAAGCATGAGGTAGCTCAGCAGAAGTAGTCACGCAGCCTGGTTCACTCTCAGGAAAGCTCACAGCCCAGCCAGAAGAACCGCACCAAGTTCAAACAAAACTTCAAGGCCAATTTCTTTTAAAATGTGCAAAAGTTTTTCACACTGACATTGTAGTTCAAGTAATCAAACAGTTACCATTATTTAGCACTTACGAGGCTACATCAGGAGGATTCTAAGTTTTAGGCTAGCTTGGGCTACATAAACTGAGACCCATTACCAAAACAAACAAATGCCACACTATTTCAGAGTTTGTATATGTAACATATGAGAAGTGCAATTTTTTTTATCACTGTAGTGAGTGACTCGATTTTTTTCTAGGAGATGATCTGTGGTATGGCAAAATTGTGGTTTCTTTTTTCAAGGGATGGTTCTTCCTGATTAAAGTGACAGGTCGACATTTATGAGCTAAGGCGGACTCAGAACATGGGAAAGAGTGTGTGCAATCTTTGTTGCAGTTGTTGGTTACCAGATCTGGAATCTGCCTTGTAATATACACTTTAAAATGTTTTAGATGGTGTCTTAATTAGGACACTATTGTTGTGATGAAACTTCATGACAAAAAGGAACTCAGGGAAGACATGGTATATCTCATCTAACAACATGGAGTCTACCATGCAGAGAAGGCAGGACACGGACTCAAGGTAGGAACCTGGAGTCAGGAACTGGAGCAGAGACCACGACAGAGTGATACTTCTGAGTTGCTCCTCCTAGCTTGTTCAGCTTGCTTCCTCATGTCACCCAGGAGTGAATGGGTCACCGTAGGCTGAGCCATGTCATATCAACAACCCCCAGTCAAGAAAATGCCTTACTGACTTGCCTACTGGTTAATTCTGTAGTAGCGTTTTCTTGATTAAGATTCCTTCTCCCCAGATAACCCTACTTTCAAGTTGACATAACAACTAATCAGGACCGATAGCTAAATATCTGCATTATTCCTTGGAAAACTGTGACAACTTATTTTTTTTCTGAAGACTTATTGGGTCAAAGGGTTTGATTATGCTACGTCCTTCAGTCTCTAATTACAAATAGACTCACTTTAATTTTGCTTTCAAGACGTTTGACCTCTGATAACCTTGAACTGAAGCTAGCATTGTCATCTTGACAGAGGCATTCCATGCACAGTATATTTGGAAGAGCTATGATTTCAACTGATGTTAAAACCATCATGATTTTAACATCATGATGTTATAAAACTGATGTTTTATAATTACGTTATCTATACAAAAAACGTTTAAGTTAATCTGTCACCAACATTGATCCTATTGCTATAAAAATGAAGACTGCTTTGAAGGGGAAAGAGGTTTTAGTGATTTTTTTTCAGCCTTTATCTGATAGCTTAACGTCCTGAGCTTATTAATTTTTTATAAATACCTTTCTGTACCCAGAATAATCTACCCTATAACAAATATTTTATAGTCATCATGAATGAAAACGATCTAGCAACCATTTCTCCCTTCAAAGATAACTTTAACAGGAACATTGTTACAACTCACCACAGACTGATTAAGTTAATTCATGGGTGCTACTTGCACTGGATTTTTAGAATCTTCTTTCACGTTGGTAGGAAGGTTTTTATTTTAATCAATTTCAAAACCACAGCCCACTGTTGAGGTCTTCCCAGGTCACTGTCCATGCCTACCTCTCACAGTCATTACTATACCAGTCATGATCCTACTGAAAACAGAAACCACAACAAGGATTTGAACAGACAGTCCCTGTCTTAGCTTCTCTTCCTGTTACTGTGACTGACATTCTGACAAAAGCAACCTAAGGGAGAAAGGGCTTGTACTGGCATGTTTGTGTGTCAACCTGACACAAGCTAAAATAATCACAGAGAAAGGAGCCTCTGTTGAGAAAATGCATCTATGAGATCCATCTATAAGGCATTTTCTCAAATAATGATCAAGTGGGGAGGGCCCCTTGTAGCTGGTGCCATCCCTGGGCTGGTAATCCTGGGTTCTATAAGAAAACAAGCTGAGCAAGCCAGTGGAAGCAAGCCAGTAAGTAACATCCCTCCTTGCATCAGCTTCTGTTTCCTGACCTGCTTGAGTTCCAGTCCTGACTTCCTTTGGTGATGAACAACAACATGGAAGTATAAGCTGAATAAACCCATTCTTCCACAACTTGCTTCTTAGTCATGATGTTTGTGCAGGAATAGAAACCCTGACTAAGACAGTGCTTATTTCCAGAGTTTGGAGTACAATTCATAATGGTAGGGGTCTAGGCAGTAGGAGCTTGAAGCAGTTAGTCACATCATGTCTATATTCAGAAAAACAGATAAATGTATGCATGTCCCCTAGAGTTTGGCTTCATTTCTCCATTTTGTTCAAAGATCCCTTGTTCAGGAAATGATGTTACCACAATTGAGCTGTGTCTTCCCACTTTGATGAATATTCTCTGTCAGGCATGCTCAGAAGCCTTCTTCCAAGTCGTTCTAAAGTTCTCCAAGTTGACAATCAACTCTAAACATCACAATCTTATTATAAATAATTTATAACTAGGTATAAGAATTCCCTGGGCAGGTGATCCTGAGCTGTGTGTGAAGCTAACTAAGTATAAACCAAAGAGTCAAGGTTCTGCCTGAGGTTCTGTCTGACTTTCCTGATGAGCTGTAACCTAGAAACTGAAATTGTTCCTTTTCTCCCTAAGTTGCTTTTGGTCACAATATTTTGTCACAATAAAAGGGCAACTGGACAAAGGCTAGAATGTGATTTCAGTGGCAACGGAAGATCTCTGGCCTGTTTAGGATGCTATGACACAAGGCCAAAGACTAAGCAGCTTTTAAACAACACATGTTAATTTCTCATAGCTCTAGAGGTTGGAAGTCCAAGATCAAGGCATCTTCAGAGTCAGTATCTTGTGAAAGTCTATTTTTCCTGTTACATAAATTGTGCTTTCCTGCAGTGACCTCACACGTAAAGGGGACAAGGTAGTTACCAGAGGTTTCTTTTATAAATACATTAACTTCATCATGAAGGGTCAGCCCTTGCAATCTGCTCATTCCAAAAGTTCCCATCCAGAAAAACTATCCTAGTTGTACTTTGGTTTTGATGTATTGTTTTAATTCCATTTCTGATGCTGTGATATAAGACCCAACAGAAAGTAACTTAGAAGAGAAAGGAATTTATTTTAGTTTCAGTTTCAGATTACCACTAATCATTGTGGAAAAACCAAGGCAGGAAATTCAAACAGTTACTCATATCACATCTACAATAAAAAGCAGAGAAAAATGAATGCCTATATACTCATTCACTCACTTGCTTGTGCTCAGCTCCATTTTCCACTCTTGAATAGTTTATGAGTCCCTGGTAAGGGAATGATGCCACCCACAGTGGACTCAGTCTTTTAACATCAATTAACCTAATTAATCCTTACCTCCAAGACATGTTCAAAGGTCAATCCAATGTAGACAACTCCTCATTGAGACTCTCTTTCCAGTGATTCTGCATTGAGTCATATTGGCAATTTAAGCTAACTATCACATGTGTATTACAGGAAGACACAAATATTCAGACCATAGCAGAAGACATTTGTAAAGCATTAAAGAATGCATTTTTATGGATGTTTAATGTTACAACTAGTAGTCAATATTTTTCTCTTTTGTTGTTTGAATTTTTATCAAATCTACATAAAAATATGCTCCTAAAAGGTCATTGTGTAGAGATGAATCTATTCTATGTTCAGCTAAAAAGTTCAACATTGAATTTACTAGAATTTGTGGCATTGATATGGACATATTTGGTAGAGCAGAACATATCATAGGTAAAATTATGAATGTATTCATTCAAGAAATTCAGAGAAAATCATTCTTGTGATTGGGTGGCATACACATATAAAATATACAGTACTTATATAATAGCTTTTCCCATGTAAAACAACAGCCGCAGCCAGCATCAGAATTTAGAAACATTTAATTAACACAGCTGATTATGAATGTCTATTGATTAAACTTATGTTAAATATGGAAACAAAAAGCCAAACACAGTGCATATTTTGCAAGGTGGTATGTGCTTCTTTTATTCTTTTTTAGAAATGTTTCAGCATTCAGGAGAATTACATTCTAAATCAGTCCACTAGTCCCTTGTTGGCACTGAACTATTCTTCAATTAAAAAGCGATTAGTTCAAAATCTTTTATCAAGACACTCGTGTTGGAAGCCAGAAGATTTCAGGTTTTGCAATAACTACAAAGGCAAAGCTGACTCCGACAAGTCAGGGAGATGAGAAAATTAAGTGATGAAGAACTCAGACAGTTCAAGATCCAGTTTTGAAATTCTGCAAATGACTTGTAGGAACAATCTTTTGATCAAGCTCCGTTTTTGGTAATTGGATTATATCATGTACTGGAATGGAATGAAAGTCCTGTGACTTTGTAGCATCTATTTGGCAACACATTAGAATCATAAGCAGAGAGTTTATTTTTATGAGTTTTGCCTTGTTAAATGTTTGGTGGCAAATAGAATCTCAGAATTGAGGTAAAGAGACACTATCTGTCCAGAATGTGACCTTGTGTGTGAACCCGTTTCCCAAGGGCTAGAGCTCACGGTTCCATTCACTTTATATTTTCTTTGTGTTGATCCCATTTATGGGCACCCACTAGTCAGTGTACTTTCTCAATTATAATGTTATAGATTACAGGACAGTGTAAACAGACATCCATTTCAAACATTATTAGAAATATTAATTTGAAGATTATTTGAAATATTAAAAAGGTAACATTGAGAAAAGTTAGAATTTCTATGGAAATAATATGTACATGATATTACAGATCATTTTTAGCAAACAAGTCATAGAAAGGGATGTTGTACATTATTTTTAGTGTTAAGATATTAAGATAATATAAATAATTTTTATATTTTTCTATAATCTATGAAACTATGAATTATTTTATAGATGAAGTAATTTTTGCAAAGAATTTCTGCTAAAAATATTTGTAAGCCAACCAATTTAAAGCACCTGCCAATTTGTTGAAGTTTCTTTTCCTTTTTTATTTCTCTCTCTTTGTCACTTAGGCTGGCCTTAAACTCAGATATAAGTCACAGACATTTTATTTCAATTGAATTGTTTGAATTCATTTTGTAAAGTCATAAGAAGTCAGTCTAGAAGGTAGAATATAGCCAAGACTGGTCCTGAACTCCCCATTTTCTTGCTTCCACCTTCCAGGTGCTGAAACCGAGGATGCTGTTTAGTGACTATTTGAAATACATAGTTTAATCAATCTTAATATCCTCCTTTGCTCTCAAAACTGTCCTGGCTTGGGATCTTAGTGTGCTAGGTTGTCATTATAAAATTCTACCCTATACTAGGATGTTAAACACAGAAACTCATTTTCTCCCTGCTCTGGAAAAGGTAGAAGTCCAGCATTGGAGCATCAAGCCCTGTCTGCTTCTCATGAAGGTTCTACTCCTGGCTTTCTACTATCACAAACGCTATGGCATGTTACCCCAAGTCTTGAAATGGCAGAGACAGAGAGGTCAATCTTTCTGGTGTATCTCTTTAAGGCATTAATACCACTAGGAGAGCTTCATCCCCATGATTACAAGTCATCCATATTATCTCTCTAATAGGCCTCAGTAACTATCAGCACATAGGGTCACGGCTTCAAAGGACAAAACTCAGCCCATTAAACTTTTACTTGAACTTGTAGCACTATACCTAGGAATCATATTGTAGAATAAGAAGTAATAATGGAGCTTCATATGCACAGTCCTTATGAGTCCTTAACCACCAACACCCAGGTTCTCATGAAGGTGCACATTTCCCTATCATCTCTGCCTTCCAAAAGAATGAGCCTCTTTGTCCCTTTCTCCTTGTCTTTGAAGGCCTCTACTAGCTGAACCCGCTCTTAGCCACTCCTCTGCTTGCTTTTGAGGACACAATTCCTGCTTTGCCTCTTTCTATGGAGCATGGGATTCTGTAAGGCTGCCCTGAAAGCATTTTGCAGGACCTCTCTAACTTTACCATTGTGAGTAACTCTCTTGCTTGAGTGGCTCAGATCTGTTGGCTGCAACAGGCTAGGGATGCCACCAAATGGTTTTCAACGGTCTGAAATAACCCAAAAATCATTTGAGGCTTTTGCTGTTTATTCCCAGCCCTCCTCGCCCTTGCCGAGTAAAATGAGCAGGGGACTCCTTTCCATGGGTTCTTCACCATCTCAAGACCGGTCTCACCCTCTCTTAATCCTGCCTTGCAGAGTCAACGCCCTTGTAAACGTTTTGGTAAAGAGGAAACACCACATTATTTACATGGACATTTTCATCTTCTGACAACATGCTTTGGGACCCCTCTACCAAACAACTCACACAATCAGACGCCTTGGGGTTCAAGATTATTCTGGTTAATACAAGTTTTAGAATAACAATAATAATTCGTATGATTTCACCGTTTACTGCATCTACTCTCATCTAAATAACAAAGCCAGAGGCAACATGCAGCAATGACACGGACCTGGGCAATGACAAGGCGATGACAAGAGCCTGGGGAGGACAAACCTTAGTTATTACTTCAAAATGTCCTGCCAAAAATGCAGGGATGTTAAGGCTTTTTTAAAAAAAAGCTTTAAAATCATTTCTGAGATCCACTCTTTTATAGATGCTCTATGAAAAGTTGAGACCCAAGTAGAGCCAATGCTTGCTTGTAAGATGACATGTATCACTGGACCACATTCACCTCCTTCAAGCCACAGTGCTTTCCACTGATTGACAGCTGCCAGGTCCATCAGTTTTCCAGATAGTTACTCTCAAAATGCGTCTTAAGGAATTGGAAGCAGTGTTCTGCATATGGCAGAATCTTCTGCATGACATGATTCTCTCATGAAATTTTGTGTGTTTGTGAGTGTGTGCATGTGTATATATGTATGTGAGTGTGTGTGTGTGTGATTCACTCCTCCTTTTCCTCCTCCTTTTTTCTTTAGACAGAGCCTCTCGTCTTTCCCCAGCCTTCCCCAGTAAGGCTGACCGGCCGCTGAGCAGCACAGATCACCTGCCTCTGTCACAAGCATACACCCAGTGCTTGACTGTTCTCTGTTGTTTCTGAGAACTGAGCATGGGTCCTGCAGCTTGTGTGGCAAGTATTTTGTGAACCAAGCCTTTCCCCAGACCATTGCACTGAAAGAGTTTGGCTACTCTGCCCTCCTGTGGGTGTGAGTGTGGCCTTATCCCAAGCAGGGCGCTTATCTTGGCATTTCTGCCCAGCCAGGGCTTCTCTTCTGGTTTGTGAATTTTATTTGTGAACTTGTATCCAGTCTCCAGAGCCTTGGAGTGTCATAGAATGGAGTTGCTTTAATAATTCATACAGTGGAGGGGAAGGAAAATGATTTATGCTGTAAAAAATGAAAGCCTTTCTAATTAGTGTATAATCTAAACTTTTACTGCTTATTAAAAACATTTTTTTCTCACAGAGCTGGATCAACTTTCATCCCCAAGATTTTCCATTTCAAGCACAACTTTTTATAAAGGTGCAGATGACTTTGGAGCCACATCTTCTCCAGTACTAACACACCAGGATGTTAATCTGCCCTGTGCACACCTTTGAGTTTCCACAGATCTACAGGCAATCACATCAGAGCTTTGGGGAAAGCTGTCCTAGAACTGCCTTATCAGAGGGTCAATGCCGAATCTGTCAAAAAGAAAATTTAGTGGGTTTTTATCCAGACACAATTTTTTTCTATGTAACTTTTAATCACCTCCTGCCTTAATTAGGCCTGTGGTCACTGAACATCATTAATTTCTTTCTTCTTTGTTCTTCCTCTCTGAGAGAAGCAGCAGAGAAACGTGCAGCAACATTTCACCTCAAGAACCTCAGGCAGCCTTATTGATTCCAGTCTGATCGTGTGCTTTCACTTGCTGTGCTCAATACTCATTGAACCCCCCCCCCAAAACATCAGCTCACAGTTCACAGAAATTTCACACCAACAGCTTCAAGCAAAGTCTCCCATTTCCACAACCTTTTACTCTAACAAGGGAAAATAAACAAACAAATCTATTAAGATGCCATTGTAAATTCAGGACCCAGGTTATTTACACATGAGAGCACAAAATGAGGAATAATAGGAAATGTTATGCAAAACTGTGATGATTTTTATAATTATTTCCTGCCATGCTTCATCTCAGCAAAGCAGGATTTATAAGGGTGCTTTGCTTTGCAAAACAACGATACGTTGTATATAAACCAGAGTGCAAGCACACCAGCTCTGTTTAGCAACTAGCCAAGTGCTGGTAAACTGCCTCCAAGTCCTTCGCCCACCCACCAACTAGTGGGGGAAGTGCATGCAGTTCTTATCCCTCTGTCAAACAGAATTTTATTTTCTAAACAGACTTCGTCAAGTGGGGTCTTCAAGTATTCAATACCTGATTTTATTCTGTAGGTACATATTTTGAGAAGGCATTACTTCTCTCTGTCTCTGACTCTGTCTCTGTGTCTCTCCATCTTTTTCCCCTTCCTCTCCTTCTGCAAAATTTGTGGGTTCTTTCTTAACACAGTGAAGTAAACTAGAAATAGTAACAGTAACCACCCTTTACTTGCACAGTCCTTTCTCCAACATTTACATGTTTTCACTGGATGTCAGGGAAAGAAGGCTTCTGAGGAAACCTGGGCCTTCAATATACGAATGACTAGAACAAGCCCACATGGCTCGTGGGAGACTGAGCTGAATTAATTCTGAAAGTGTTCTAACTCCCAGATCTTCTGTCTTTCCATTAAAGGGCAGTAGTTGTATGTTCCTTGGGTGCTATCCCTGCTGTGGAACTGTGGGATTAAATCAATTATAAGACATTTACCCATTGTCTCAAGAAAACAGGATGCTAATAAGACCCCTAAGTGTTCTTAGGTTTTCCAGCTGCATATTTCAGCACGCTACCTGGCATAGCATGAATGTCCTCAGATTTGGCAAGTTTAAAATGAAATCATCCTTACCTTGCAAGAAACCTCTCTCTTGAGTCTCATTCAAGACACCCTTGCTTGCCATGTTGGCCAGTAGTGAGCTCCAGGAAGAAGCCCCAGTGTGGACCAGTAAAATAACTCCCCAAGTGGGCTGGTTACACCAGCAACATTGAAGCAAGGCTGACATGCCACCTTGCCTCCATGGTAGCCTAAGTCTTTGACTTGCATCTTAGTCCTTCCATGCTTCCTTCATCCTTCTGAGGTCCCGCATGCAAGTCCCCGCCTGCCTAACCCTTCTGGCCATCAAAGCACTGATTTTACTGCTTGGCAGATCTTTCCAATACAACAGCCTTTTCTGTTGGTTTTGGGAAGGCTAGGCTGATTCTATGACAGGATTCGAATTGGCAGTTCAGAAGACTAGGTCTAAATCTGTTTCCAAGACCTGCGCAATTTCAGGCAAATCCAGGCCTCAGAAGCTGCCCCACCATCTGGCCTGAGGCAAGGACACTGGGTCAGCAGCAATTTACAGACCTCCTCAGCTACTTCCTCAGCCAACAGTTTCCAGACCTCCCCCAGCAACTTTCCAACCCCCACATCCCAGTAATGGAATGTCCATAGAGATGGACCCAACAGATTAACATAGAGGTCACCTACCTCAGAGTTCCCTAATGTGCTTTAAATCAGGCCTGCAAGCTCACTTGGTTGTCTCTCTATTCTGATAATGGGAGACCCCAGCATCCTGGACTTCTGCAGAATAAAACTCTCTTTGTGGTTACATACTTTGTGAGTGCATGATATCATTCTTCAGCTAATCATGGGCACCCTACAGCTTATAAATGAGAGACAAGGAGCTAGACAGACTCCCTAGTAGGCAGACAATTAAGGAGAGGGTCCATCACTAGATAATAAAGGTGACAAACTTCCAAGATGGCTGGCTTCTTCCTCAACTCTTCCTACCTGAGACAAAGGCCAAACTGTTTTAAGAAGAAGAAGAAAAAGAAGGAGGAGGGGAAGGAGGGGAAGAAGGGGGAGGAGGAGGAGGAGGAGGAGGAGGAGGAGGAGGAGGAGGAGGAGGAGGAGGGGAAGAAGGGGAGGGAGGAGGAGGAGGAGGAGGAGGAGGAGGAGGAGGAGGAGGAGGTGGAGGTTGTGGTGGAAGTGGTCCAGGAGGTCCTGTGTGGTTTTGTCTCTGACTGACTGGCTCAACAAGTTAAGGCTGAATCAGGACTCAGTACAAAGGAGTTGTGGGCCAGTTAGCCATCGAATTTCTCTCTCTTCAAAGGGACCAACCCTAAGTTGAGGGAGAAAAACTCTTTAGAAACTTGCAAAGAGACTGGATTTTGGAGTTTTGACTTCTTGGGCCTCCCCATTCTGTGTAAAACCTTCCCTTTAACTGCTGCTTCTGTTTGGCTGTCTTTAGGGTTTGAGCTTTCTCTACTATCTGTCATGCTAAAATTTGCCCTGCCTTTTAATTCTTTAACTGATGGAGCAGATGAACAGAATCAAGACCTCTAGACTATACCAAAGAGGATCACAGCACACGGGGCTCCGTCCCCCTCTCACTTCCAGTCAGCTCACTAGTGTGGTTGCTCTCCCCATCTCTCCCCCTCTCACCTGCATCTTCTACCTAGAATCTTCTAAGGCACAAATATAAACACAGTCTGGTTTTACTTCATGTCATAAGAAATAGAGTGCAGATTTGGGGGATTTTCAGGAGTAATATGATAATTTTAACAGATAATTATGTACATCATCTACACGCACATGAAGTAAGACACTTTTCTGTATTCACCACACTGAGTCTTTTTCCAATTTAGGCAGAGCCCACCTCAAGTGAGAGTTCCTACTTGCCTGTCATCGCTCCTTTCTTTTCCACACAAATATAGCACCTTGGCCATTTAAAGATGAAAGAAAATAAGACCACAAAGGCAAGAGAATAACTGTCTCCTGCCATCCTCTCCTGAAGTGGCTCATGGGAAGGAAATTTCTGCCACCATTTCATTCCTAAAATAGACCATAAAATCTAAAAGATTTCTCTTGAAACATTTCTTCTCTATTTCAGGCACTCAACTGAGAGACAGGTGTTCTACCCTAGGCTTAAACAGAAGGGGTATCTATAGAAAGGCTATGAAGAATTGCAGTGACTGGGTCATTTTTCCAGGTTGCTGTAGTTAGACCATGCTCTTTTTCACAGCACCTGCTTCTGCCTATCCATAAACATGACCAGACTTCTCCAGGTCACTATGGTCTCATTCTGAAAGTTTCCATTCCATATAAAATATTTATTACACTAATACATATTTTATCTTGTCACATTTTTGGGGGACGGGATGTCAGCGAGAAACTCTGTGATGTTTTTTCCCATACAATAGGGGAATAACTAGGGACTTGTAGCTGGTTTTTTGCTACTTCATGGGTTCTTCTTTCTTCCTTCCTTCTCCACCCTTTCAACACCCCTAATCCTAGAGAGGAGAGAAAAAAGAATGGAGAGGAAAGTGGGGATGTTACCATTAGACTGCTTCCTGCTGGTTAGGACCTTCAGGTTCCTTGGGATAAATCTGATTTTTGGGGCTGGAGAGATGGCTCAGTGGTTAAGAGCACTGACTGCATTTCCAGAGGTCCTGAGTTCAAATCCCAGCAACCACATGGTGGCTCACAACCATCTGTAACGAGATCTGATGCCCTCTTCTGGTGTGTCTGAAGACAGTGACAGTGTATTCATATATAATAAATAAATAAATCTTTAAAAAAAAATCTGATTTTTGCCTGTTAGGATATATACTTTCTTCTTGTTCTTTTTTATGCACGACTACTTAACAAGCTGTGAACAACATCAACCAATGGTAACCAAAAACCTACCTAGCTTCTCAGGGCCCTAGTATTTATATAACCTTGAAAAGTTCCCACAATTCCAAGCATCAAACAATCTCTAAAAGGATCTGCCACTGGCAAAATCATATCCCTGCTACAGCATGAGGCAAATCGTAGTCAGCTGCTGTGGATGATCTGAAGCAACCCCATAGCTCACACCTGGGATTAAAACAAAAACAGAGTCTTATAATATGTCTGTGTGTGGTTTTTTTTTTTTTAAAGAAACCAAAATTCCAAAATTCTCACTACAGGGGCCTAGCTAAGATGATACTTCAAAAAAAAGCATCAGAATTGTCAAATGGATGTGTCAATTAATAAAAAGAGAGGGCATGCAGGAGAGCGAGGAGGGGAAGGAGGAAATGATGTAATTATAACTTCAAAAAAGTAATAAATGATAATATCTTAAAATTTATCTATCCTGAATATCTTTCCCCCTTTCCTCAGCCCCTTTCACAAGCCACCATCTCTAACAGTTGAAAAGGTAACATAGATAGACTTTCATATCATCCCTCAACTCTCACTATTCTTACTTCCATGGTTTTTGAAAGGCTTGGATCATTGCTGTCCCTCACACAGAACAGACACCACTTTGTATCAGCTTAGGCTGTAGAGATGTATTTGCAGTGCTCAAATGGCTAATTTGCCTCCTTGGGGGTAGTTGATCCTGTCTCAGTGAAACCTACCTTTATAGAAGAGGTCTTGGAAAAAGTTAGCTCATTAGGAGGTAGGTTCTTGACTGGGATATTGGGACCTCAGTGTCTACCACTTCCTTCCTATGTACCAGAAAGTGATCAATGTCTCCACACTCTTGTACTTGAGTGATTACTGCCAACTAATGGGAACCTATTTACTCTGGGTTGACTTACCTTGAACCAGAACAGTTGTGATCACCATTTAAAGATTCCCTTGACATCAGGCCTGTTACTATTTGTCTTAGTTAGGGTTAAATTAGTGGTGATTAAGAAGAGGCCAGCATCATTGAGGTGAAATCTTCTAAGCAGTGGTTTCTGAGAGCACAAAGAAGCTGTGTTCCAGAGATAGCCAAGGTAGTACCTTGTGCTGCAGCTGGACTTGTTAATGTGTAAGAATCACCCTGGTGGAACTGGTTTTGAAGACATGAAGGGGTCATGAAGAGCAGCTGAGGCTTAGCCCTGTGATAGACAAAGAAAGGCCATTGGTCAAGGAACAGCCTCAGTTGTAATTGATGGCCCAGGACTGAAGAAGTCATGCAAAGAAGTTGAGACTTTGCACTATGAAGGGAGCCTTTGATAGGCTATTTGTAAAGTCTAGTTGCAGCAGAAGACTCCAGCTTATTAGAGATACCAGTACCATGGGATGACCACCAAGAACAGCAGCAGAAGTAGAGGTCAACCAGAGCCTACAGTGCTACAGAGAGCAAGCTGGAAAAGTGACATAAGCCTTTTGGAGCAGCCCAGAAGATTATGTGTGGATCCTGGACACTGGAACAAGAAGCTATGAAGTTGAAGTTGCTTTAGAGACCCTAGGATGTTAGAGATGCCAGAGCCATGGAATAAGCTGCTAACAGGGAGTGGAATCAGCCCAAGAGAAAGAATTGTGTTGCAGTCAACAAAGCTGAGAAGTTGGACGTCAGACATGGAGATGCAGAGTCTGGAGTTTCCCCAGCTGGTTTTGGTCTTGCTTTGATCCACTATGATGTTTTGGATGGTAATGTGTATCCTGTGCCATGATATATTGGAAGTTGCTTTTTGCTTTTGCTTTTATATGGAATTACAGCTAAGAGATTACATGAATCTCAGAAGACTCATTGAACTTTGGACTTTTAATATTGGTGAGACGGTTATAGACTGTAGAGGACTTTCGAGGTTGAACTAAATGTATTTTGCATTATGCTATGGGTAAGTGTGGCCCCCATAGACTAACATGTTTGAACAAGTCTATGGAGTTAGGGAGTGAAAAGTGATTTGAATATGCTTGACCCATGGGGAATTGATGCCATTGTTAGGAGCTGTGGCCTTGTTGGAATAGTTGTGGCCTTGTTGGAGGAAGTATAACACTGTGTAGGTAGACTTTGAGGATTCCTAATGTTCAAGCTATACCTAGTGTGGAAAGAGAGGCTCCTCCTAGCTGTCAGAGAGTCTCTTCCTCTAGCACCACGTCTCCCTGTCTACTGCCATGTTCCCTGATGTAATTACAATGGACTGAACCTCTGAAACTGTATGCCAACCCCTTAATAAGAGTTGCTGTGATCATGTTGTCTCTTTACAACAATGGAAACTCTAACTAAGACATTATTATCTTTTGAAATGAGTGGGAGGGCCCCATAGGCTCACAATTCCTCCTCTCCTTCTTAAGATTATTTAAGTGATAAGCAATTCCTGGGACTTAAAGGGAGACTCTGGTGATGTAGTGGCCCATACATTGCCCAGTGGGACCATCAGAGTTAGAGTTTTTGTGAATATATCTAGCCGTGGGTGGAATGCTTTATTATGATAGTTTTCCTATTTATAAGTTGCTGAAGAGATTTCTCAGTGGTGTCACTGCCCTTATTCCTGTAACAATGCCCAAAAATCTATTGTTTTACCAAACCAGACCTGGATTGAAATTTTTCTTTGGGCAACTGCTGCCTTCTCTGTCTTAGGTAAATAGATTTTTCGTTTCATCTCCCCAGGAAAAGTCTGATACCACAGGCTCAGAGCAATGGGCTTAAGAGATCATAGGCTAAAACCTCTGAAACTCTAAGCAAAGCAGTTCTTTCCTCCTTGTAAATGGATTTTTATAGATGATTTGTGGCAGGAACAGAAAGTGACCTGATACAGCCACCACCACAACAACAGGAGGGGTGAGGGGAATGAGAAGGAGGTTCTGTCCACCATAGGTGCATATGATGGGAACAACCTGATGATCTTATCATGCATCTTACCGGCTGTGCCCTTATGATTAGTAGTTTTTATCTTAAATACTAGCTGTGAGAAGGGGCCTGGGTACTAACACAGGACTATTGTTAGGATTTAAAGGGTGATCAAAGCGAGGAGGCTTTGAGACAGAGTTGGGAGGTGGGATGCATCTGTAAGCACTAAAGTGATTCAAGCAATGGGTAAAGAAGATGGATGACTTGTGTGAATACCCACGTGGAAACTGCTCTCTGCACGTGCTTAGATGTCTTCTGTAGCACAGACTCAGTGTACAAAGATGGTAGTTGAAGGGATGGAGCATCTAGGTGAGATGATTTTAGTGGGAGTGACCCAATCACAAAACCTTTTCCTTTAAGTACAGCAAGGTCAGGTACATTCTGAACGAGTTGAGAGAAGGGGTTACTAGTGACCCTCCTGATGAAGATTCCAGCTAATCTGACTGACTGATAATGGCAACAGTTAGTTCTGTGGTAACTGAACAGAAAAGAAAGGTGTGAAAAGAGGGACGTTGACTAATGAAAAGCAGATCTCTGCCATTCTACAAGGAAATTTCTAGAATGTTGAGTATTAGAGAAGAAGAAGCCAAAGATGGAAATAACCAAGTTCAGGATGCAGGGCTACCAGGACGCCTTCCTTATTGTTCCAGATAAGTTAAAACAGCTCGTAACAGGACAGAACATCACTTCCAATTCTCATCAAAGTAAGTAGACCATCTTATCAGGCTGAACCTTGCAAATACCATTGGCCGGTGGGGCGTCCCTGCCATGGCTGCCACTAAAGCCCAGAGATGATTTTAACAGCTGTTCTCACAAAAATGGTTTCAACACTAGGGGATTGGAAAAGCTAGAGCTGAAAAATAGAATATATAGTCTCTTTAGAATAAAAGGAAATGACTAGAAGCCCAGTAATGAATGCCACAGCTTACTAGAAAGGCAGATTTAAAGAATAAGGAGGCACACGCTAAGAGCTCAAATTGAAAACAGGTGCTACAGCCATCTCAGGGAGCCATAGAGAGTTAGAACTTGAGGATACCCAAGGGTATAGCATCCAATTCCCACACGTGATGTTTCAGGAAACCCAGGTCACCAGAAGTGAAGTGACTTTTCAATGCCACCTGCTGTTAGTGTCAGATTAATCTCCTAATTCAAAAGTTAGTCTTCTCTGACCCAAATTCTTCTATGCAAAGTTTAAATAAATCTCTGCTTCATTTTACAAGAGGTATTATAAAATTGAAGTTTAAATATGCACACCCATCTATCCTTTCTACCATCTGATGCTTTAACACCTTATTTGGGCTGCTTCAAACAGCACGTGATGAACTCAGTATCTCATACGGCTCGAAGCCATGGAGACCTTCCTGGCCCTTTTTCTTCATTTCTGCCTTTTCCTCCTATAGCCACAAATGCGTTCCGCTTGGATATGGACATTTGTCTTAGTGTACTAATCGTCTCTTACCTATTCCATTTGCTTTTTGTGTTTTTCTTTTATTATGGATTTTAAACATTAAGAAGAATCATTATTTACTGATTCCAGAGTGTTCCTAATGATTCCTAATATGTCTCCAACCCTTCAAAAAGAAATATAATCTCTTTGACTAGCAGTCTCCATTAACCAACAAACCTCATTTTTTTCATGAAGCGTGGCCATTACTGATTAATATGAGTGACCAGTGCTCCCAACATCCTTACTGTTTAAGAAGTAAAATACACACACACACACACACACACACACACACACACACACACGACTCTATGGTCCCTAACATAAAAACTTTCCCACTTTTCCCTCTACATCCAGATCTTGTCTGTTTTACAAAGTCTAGCAAAAATAAGACAGAGGCTCTGGTTGTTCCACTTGGAGAGCATTGTCCAGTTCTCTGAGTCCGTGGTGTATCGCTTTGTGAGCTTTGAACTCTGCATATGGCCATGTCTTACAAGGAACAGTCCGTACCTCTTCAGCTTATAAATAAATTAACACTTTCCTTTCATGTCCCTCTCAGCATTGACCATACAACATACCCAGTACCATCCTCCCCAGAGTAACTGAGATGGGGCCTGAGAAGCACATTGGGGAGACTGCTGAAAATGGAGGTGAGGCAGTCTACCATGCTGCAAGCTCAGGCACAGGCAACACTAGAGATCTCATGTCCCCAATCTGTCACCGTTGAATCAATTGGTCATTTAACCAATGAGCATTATGGGAGCATCTCCTGAGTCCTGGGTATTTTCTGGGGATAGATAGACATAGAGTCTGTTTGCCAGGAGAAAGCTTTTTCTACCTCTGCTCATCTCTTTAGATGCAGAACACTTCTCACTGACCACTTAGAGGTTAGAAATGGACTCTGTTTCCAGTTCCTGGTTGAATATTAACTGGCTTCTTTGGCTCCCTGGCTCCCTGAAGAACTAAAGCAAACTTTGGTCTCCACATTGCCTTCTTGACTGGAGTCCATCCAAGTGACCCTGATACTTACTGTGTCTTGTAGAAATTGTTTGACTTATTTTTCATTCAATGATGGCTATACTTAACACTTTACACACGTTTTCCTGATTTAAATCAATAAAATTACTAGTGTAGTTTGCAGGGTCTTTACTTTCTGGTCTTCCTCCTAATTTTATCAGAAACTCTTTGCTCTCAAGAAGTTACTTTGAATATTTAACTTTTTAGGGCTGGATAGATGGCTTAGCAGTTATGAGCCCTTGCTGCTCTTTCTGTGGACCAGAGTTTGGCACATAGCATTCATGGTAGGCAGTTTACAATCACCTGGAGCTGGGAATCCAGTGCCTACTTCTGACTTCTGTGGATACCTTCACACATGTGACATGCATCCCCACAAATATACATATACAAAAAAATTTTAAAAACCTCTTAAGAAAACATTCCCTCTCTAGACTATCATCTAATTTCCTATTACTGATGATAGCATTAATAATGCCTGGTGTTAATTCCGTAATGACTAAATGCTATACCCTGCTGAATGCTCTGGGGGCAGCATCAACTCAGTTCTTGCCAGGATTCCGTGAAGTAGATGCTACTGTTATCTTCATCTTGTCAATGAAGATATGCTCACTGAATATCAATTTGGCTTCTCAAACCTCAATCCAAATGTCACCTTTCCCCACTCACTACTACCACCAAATAATTTTCCCTTTCCCATGTATCGCTTTATTTCAAAGACATATCTTTGGGGCTGGTGGATGTCTTAGTGGGTAAAGGTATGTGTTATGTGAGCCCAGTGACCCCAGTTTAATCTCCACAACCCACTTAAAGGCAGAAGGTGAGAACCAATTGTACATAATTGTCTTCTGACTTCTACATGTATACATGTGAACCCCAAACACATTGCACACATGCATGTGCACTTGCACACAATACTCCTCAAAACAACAGTATCTATTTTCCTTGGAAATATCATTATTGGTCTTTATTTTTAGTTTTTCTTCATTTTGTATGAGTGGGTGCTTTGCCTGAATATATGTCTGTCTGCCATGCGCATGCTTGGTGCCTTCAGAGGTTTAGAACTTGTCAGAACTAGAGGTAGTGACCTGCCCTGGGAGCCTGGGAGCTGAACCTAGTCCTTTGTAAGAACACCAAGTGCTCTAACCACTGAGACATCCCTCCAGCCCCCATTACTGTTTTCCCTTTAATGTAGCTCTTTAGTAGCACACTTGGCTAACATGCATGAGGGCCAGCAGAGCAAAAAATAAAAATTAAATGTAATAAACTTGTGCTCACACACACTATGAAAAATCTACTTCCACTATGCTTGCATTCTGAAATATTTAGACTATGGTTACCTTTTGAAGTCTAGTGAACAGAACAGAATGTAAAAGTCATGCTTCTAACATTGAAACTACATTAGAACTCTAGCTTAAACTACACTGCAGAGCTGTTTATTCAGTTGCTATATTATGAGATTATGAGTCTATCCATTACCTTCAAATCCTGTAACCATGAAGGAATCACCAGGCACTGTCATTCAAGCTGGGAAGTAGTCAGGTCATCCCTCTGCACTCCACATGGCGTTACTAGAGACTGATAACCCAGTTCCTGTGATTCTCCGTGAGGAGGAAGAGTTGATACAGCTACTGGCTGAAGAAACATCTCAACAGTTAAGAGGGACTGATACTCTCAAAAAGGTATTGGGTTCAGTTCACAGCATCTGCTTGGTGCCTTGCAACTGTTTCTGACTACAGTTTCAGGAGACCTGATGCTCTCTTCTGGCCTCCTCAGGAACCAGGCACACTCATGGTGCACATACATACCTGCAGGCAAAATCCTCATACATATAAAAATCAAAATAAATAAGTCCTTTTAAAAAAGGACACCTTGAAAATTAGACCAAAGAAATCAATTGATATTTATCTGATTTTTTCTAATGTTCGCTGGGCTTCTAGCTGTTGCCTAGTGTGAGACCAGACTCACAGTAACTTAGTCTCTGAAGTGACTCCTGCACGTAGAAATACCAATAGGAGCCAGAAAGACCCAAACAGAAAGCATTCTGTAAGCTCAGTACTTGTTGCTCATTTCAACTTTGCGTTAAAGGGTACAGAACAGGCATGTGATCCCCCTGGATAGTGAAGCTTCTAATCCTCTGACGTCAATGACTGAGAAGGAATGAATAAATGTTGTAATGGGTGTCCTCTTGCATCTTGCATAAGAAACTCCACATACAGGTAGGATTTGGTCATCAGGATCCTCACCCTGTCTCTTCATGTGCCAGGACAGATGCCAAAACTGCTCCAGAAACAGCACAGTGAGTGACGCCTGCTGCATGCTCACCATGTGAACGCTTTGTTCTCCAGGCCTTGAAAGGAGATGGTATTGTGCTGTGAGTTCTCCCTGGTGCTGAGGCGCTGCACATTCAGTTTGTCGTGATAGTATTCTTTGGTGAACTTCCTTTTAGAGTATAGTTCAGAAGCTAATAAAAGGCACATACTCTCATGGATGCAGTTTCATCTTTCTGTAACTGGCATACACCAGTATTCCTCAAAGTTTTCTATTTAAAGTTGCTGAGCCTGGATATGTCCTTTTTCTTGCCCCTTTTCACACTTAACACTGAAAGCGTAAACAACTCCATTCAGAACTAAAGAAAGGAACAATGTGGGTTTGTACTTCATAACAGCAACTGCTCTGTTTATAAGGAACAGCTTTTCTGGGGATTCAGGCAAAAGTATCCATCCCCAGCACCCATCTCCTCTTTACTGGCTTTCACAAGACTCATCCTCTTCCTGCGTATTTCCACATCACCAAGAGAAGAGAAAACTTTGGTCTCAGTGAAAGGAGAGAAAGCAAGGAGGAACTCGGCACGGGTGAAAAAATGTACTCAGGCACTTTGCCCAGCCTCTTCATGCTCTTCACAAAGGGACTCAGGAGTAAAAAAGGAAACTTCCAGTCCCAGAGACCCTGAGTGATGGCTACAAAGAGTCACAAAAATGGCGAGTAAATCCTGGCTTTCCACTCAGCATTAACCAGGCCCAGCTCCCAGCTCCCAGCTCCCAGACATTTGACAGAGCCTGACTAATTCAGAACCTTGAAAGGCCCAACATGGGGCTTATACTTTTGTTTACCCCTCACAGTCTGTCCTGAAATGGTCTTAGCCCACCTGGACTGAGGAAATTAGAGGGATCTTTGTCCTGTAGTAGAGGTTTTCATTGCACACAGACTAGGGGGGAGGGAGAGAGGGAAGGAAAATGTCACCATAGTCAATCACTAAACTGAAATGTTCTGTCTCATTAGTTAGTTAATAAGACTCTGTCCCACTAGAAGTTTTAGCATCTATATTCAGTAACTGCTGGTCATGTGATCCATCCATTAATTCTGAGTCATTGTTTAACTACTTAAACCTATCAAGTTAATGCTTTAAAAATTTTAAGATGCTGGCAATTGAACCCAAAGTCTTGTGCTTGCTAGGCAGGTACTTGAGACATTTCGGCATGCAGCTTAGACAGACAGCACCAGACCAGCTGGTTCCACGAGGGGAGGGGGTTTATTCAGGGTGGAGGGTGGGGAGAAGAGATATGGGAGGGATG
>NW_021620769.1:2594784-2597874 GCF_004785775.1 Grammomys surdaster | reverse complement strand
TGGAGAGATGGGGGGGGGGTGGGAAGGAAGGGGGAGGGGGGAGGGGACAGGGGGAAGTTGAAGGCAAGAGAGCAGGAGAGCAAGAGAGAGAGAGGAGGGGGCAAGCAGCCCCTTTTATAGTGGGCACGCCTACCTGGCTGTTGCCAGGTAACTGTGGGGGTGGAGTTTAGACAGAATACTAACAGTACTCTCCCTCCCCCTCCCCCTCCCCCGAGATACACCCCTGGATCCTACACTGCCCTTTATTAACTATCCTTTGACAGGAAGGAAAACTGTTGATACATCTGGTCTTAAGAATGGTTCCAAGAAAATGGGACGAGGACTGTGACGCATCATTGCATCAAGTTACATGCTTTAAAAGACGCTTTTGCTTTAAAGCAGGGTTGCAGAGAGAGTGGAGTGATTGAACAGGAAATTACACAGAAATTTTACTGAAGATCAAAAGCACCTTAAAACTGTACGTGATACGTTTATACATCTGTTTTGGCTCATCGCCGAGGAATCTCCACAGGCATATTTGATTCCCTAGTAGGTGGTGCTCTTCGATAGATCACTGTGGGAATATCTTCGAGGGTTACAGTCCAGCTCTGCTTCCATCCCTGCTTTCTGTTTTCTGAATGACCGAGATGTGAAGAACGGATTCCACCTCAGGATCCTGTTAGAACGGATGGAGCTGGGGAACATTTCTGTAGCCACATCTTCCCACCATAGCAGACCTAAATCATCCAAAACCATGAGCCTGAATAAGTCTTCCCAGCCTTCAGTGTCCTCAATCACATATTGCGTTACAGTGAGTGATAAAGTTACTACTATAACATTCATGCTACTATTAAATAATTTATTTGAGCTAGCCATATATAAATTCAAATATATCATTGCTTTTGAACTTCTGTAGTCCATATTCTCTCTGAATCATTTTCACAGGCATGCCACTGTATTGATGCAATTGTCATCAATAACATGCTCCATTAAGCCACTGTTGTCATAACCTAGGAGTTAAACTCTCGGCTTCCTTCTGAGGACACACAAATTGCAAAAGTGGCTGAGAGCACTGAGTGACTTCACTCTTTCCTAATAGGGAAAGGTTCCATGTTTTGGTTTCTTTTCATATCACACAAACTTTTTACTAATATTTAATGGTCCCACAAGAAGTTAGTCACCAAGTCCTAAATATTTTTAGATGCTTTATATCTATAAAAAGAACTAGCATTACTAATTTTTAAAACTTGTCCTAAGGATTAAATTAGAGTGCTCAGTTGAGTGAGTAGGGTATAGCAAGTACAATAATTTCTTGCTTATTTTATAAGTCACATGATCCCCAGTCTCCCTAATGGTGACTCAGATTAGCAAACAAGAGAAAGAATCTTACGATAGAGTAGAGAGAAGCAAAGAAGCCTGAAGGCCTCCAATTGTTCATTAGATGTTTTCACATGAAAAATTTCCAGCCTACTCCTGGGGCTCTTTACAGATGCCTTGGTTAAAATAGCAAAAGCAGAAAAACGGAATCACTGGAGAACTTAAATAACAAAGTCAGAGGCACATGTGAGAGATGGTTGTCACATGTAACAGTGATGGGTACTAGCCAAGAAGAGAGGAAGAGTTTAAAAAAAGAACAAACCCTTCATCCCAGACACAAGAACAAACCCTTCAGCCATGACATGAGAAAGCCCATGAAACAAGAAATAAAGATTCAATATTACCATTGTCCTGTTACCAGGACTCATAGCAACACAATACACAGTATCTGGAAGATTATGTCAGAGGTGTCCATTTACTTAGCAGCTTAGTCCTAAGTATTTCTAAAGGGCTTGAATGTCACACAATAACAGTAACACAGTGTACGCTGACAAGAATGCTAGTATGTTCTTGGAGGAATGGAGAACAGCCATATATGCAAATTTACTCTGTTCGATTTTCTGCCAGTTATTAGACTCTATGTCAATGGTGACATTTGTACTCTAGTTACTAAAAGCAGAGAAACCAGTAAAAACAAATTCAAAGCTACAGAAAAAAATTAGAAATTATCCAGTCAAGAACAGTCAAACAGCCCAAACAAATATTTTTTTTTCTAAAACAGCAGCAACTGAGACGAGGGAAGCATCCACACTGGTTGACTACTCACTCATTTGAAAAGTGTGTGAGACTGAGCAAACTAGGTTATACCCTGCTGTTTTGATCATGTCCTAGACATATAATGAAAACTGAAATGTTGGCAGGTAGTAATGGCAGGCTCCTAGGTAGATGGGACTCCTGCCAGCTGGGTAAGAGCTGGAGGGAAGAGATGAAGTGGAAACTTAAGGGTTCTTTGGAAAGTCAGTTATGTTGGATGGTATTTTGCTGGGGCAAACATGTGAAGGAGTGTTTTCCTGAAGCAGACACAGGTGAAAAGCTGAGGTAGACACAAGAGAAAGGATGTTCTGCTAAAGCAAGCACCTGATAGAACACGCGACGAAGGACTCTTCACTAACTACATGTATGTCTGCCTTATATTGTGTTGTTGAGCTCCACTTGTCAGGACTCCATAGAGAGAAATGTCCCAAAATACTTTGGGCGGTTTGCTGCGGTTTCTTGCCGCTTCCATGTACTCGGGCTGATTGGCAACCGATGTCAGCTCAGACAGACACGTGCTGAGGAAAGACAGATGGAGGACACATGATATTTGGAGGGAGTATAAATGCACTCAATGGACAGTAAAGAAGGTGGAGCTTGCCTTCATTATAGATCTGGCTGTGTAATGCTTATTGGTCTCAGTCTTCTCTGATCTTTGCTTTGCTGAGAGAGGCACAGCCAAAAACTTCTCCTGGTGTTCCTGTTGGCCCTGATCCCTCCTGCTGACTCATGCTGAGGCTGAAGCTTAGCTGTCTCTGCTAGGTAGTGCCATCACTGTTGATTTGTGTTTGCTATCTCGACTACCAAACTGGACTGCTGGCATAGCCGTGAAGTGTTTTCCAGTGTATTGACCTACCACTACTGACCTGTGAACTGAACTGCTGCTTTCCAGACAACACAGATGGGAGCTGCCCCACAGAACCATTTCTAACCGGGTCCATTTCTCCTGTGCCCTTTCTAACCAGGTCCACTTCTCCTGTG
>NW_021620769.1:2535099-2594774 GCF_004785775.1 Grammomys surdaster | reverse complement strand
TCTCCTGTGTCCTTTCTAACCAGGTCCATTTCTCCTGTGCCCTTTCTTTGCCACTAGCTTTGGTGGGCAGTGGGCTAAAAGGGAGGGTAAAGTGTTTAAGAACCATCATTAGAAGTAGACTGTGAAAAAAATAAGTTACGAAGAGGTAACTTGGAATCATGTAATCAAGACTCTAGAGTTCTGTTCTTAGGCATTGCACTGGCTTTCAGAACTTTGAAAGGGTCATTTTATTCTTCAAGGCCAAGATTTCCTGAGACATTAAGCCACAAGATCAAACTACATGATTTTTTTAGTTTTTTTTTCTCCTCCAATTAGTCTGTGGTCTCAGATGGTCTTTTTCTTTCCTGCATTATCTTTTTGTAAATTCTTTAGTATTTTCTTTATTTTTCTGCAGAAGAAAGAAAAGAAAACTATAGGGGCTGAAAAATCCATAGAATGTGGTTCCTAGAGTCGCTAGGGCCCCTGTGAACCAATTAGGCTCGGTCACTCCTCTTCCATAAGCCGAATAAAAAGGCAAATGACAGTGAAGAGCAGAGAAAGAATTATCCAGTGTTGCTGAATTGTTTGTTCCTCTTCACAATTGAGACCTAGTCACCAAAGTGATGGTATGGAGGAATGGAGCTATATGTTGTGAGGGCAGAACCCTTTGCATGAGGTTAATGACCTTATAGCTGAGTTGCCACAGTCTGTGTTTCTCTAAGCATTCTTATTTTCTAAGATCCCACTCCAGTGGTCCATTAATGTAGCATTTAATGGCTTTTTAGCTCAAAGAAGAATTCTTCAATTCTTCAATCATAGTCTCTTGTCAAATCAGTCCATAAGCCCTAAGGACCACATGGTCGGGTTTATCATGGATTCTTCAATAGTCTCTCGTCAAATCAGTCCATAAGCCCTAAGAAGCACATGGTTTGGTTTATCATGGCGGCCATACAAGTCCTGACTCCAGTTTTATGTTTACTTACTTTTCCTATTGGTGTGATAGAACACCCTGAGAAAGCACCTCAAACAAGGAAAGCTTTGCTTTAGCAATGGATTTGCCTTAGCATATGGGTTTGCCTATGGGTTAGCATATAATTTTCTCCTCCTCCTCCTCCTCCTCCTCCTCCTCCTCTTCCTCCCCCTCTTCTTCCTCCTCCTCCTCTTCCTCCCCCTCTTCTTCCTCCTCCTCCTCTTCCTCCTTCTCCTCCTCTTCCTCCTCTTCCTCCTTCTTCTTCCTCTTCTTCCTCTTCTACTACTACTTCTTCGGCAAGCCTCTTACAACCCAAGGTGTCCTGAAACTCACTGTATACCTGGGGATAAGTATCAATTCCCGAGTCTCCTCCTGCCACCTCACACCTACTGGGATTATGGACATGAGCTGCCATGCCCAGCCTTCCATGCCAGTGTTCCACACAGAAAAGATCATCTACCTGTAAAAGTTAATCTACACCTGAACTAGAAAATAGTACAGCTATCAGTCTGTGTTACGCTGCTGCTGCTGCTGCTGAAGCAATCCATGGTTTTTGTTCACTCAGGAACAATTTGACCTACAGCAGATGCAAGTCTTGCAGACTAAGCAGTTCCCAGCTTGTTCTGTCTTTGCATTTTTTGACCATTTCCCAAAAACACATTGCCAGGCTAAGCATCTTTTCTTGCATCTCTTTAACTCACCCCTCACACTAACCTTAAAAGGCACATGGTATTATGAATCTATTTTTACAAACAAAGAAACAAACTTTAAAAGACATAATAAATGGTTCAAGGTCACTTTTCCTTGGCAGCAAAGTAAATTCTTGAGTTTATTTTTTTTTTAACTCTGGAGTATCTCTGAAATACATCATTTATCAAAGCTAAAGATTACTTACCTGTTAGGAACCTCATGGTAAGTCACTTTAAAATTGTTGATATTGTGAAATCATATTCACAAATGCAGAAATGCACAAGTCAATGTTTCTCAAGCTGCAAATGATGCCATGGGGGTGACCAATGTGGAGCTTGACCTGAAGGCAACGATTCATGATAAAAAGCTCTATATATCATCCAGAGAACATTAGGCTCTTAAATAAATCCAGAAAATGTTTTTACCTTGATAATAGATGATGTTACAGTTGAACTTCTCCATTGATTTCAAATACCAAAACAGTGTTGAGGAATTTCCCTGCAGTTTTGAGGTGTTTGTTTTGAGCATCACAAAGACCATTCCATTGAAAAGCTGCTTCCTCTCTGACTTCTATGCACTTGTTCAATGGTAAATACCTTTAACTGTGGCTTTGCATACAGTAGCTACTGTGTCCTGCCATTTAGACCTCTGCAAAGAATGAAAACATTCGTTATTAAGGCAAGTTTCTAATTTTGCTGCCAGGTAGTACAATTTGTTTTACTTAGGAAGAAAAAATCCTTTCCTTTGAGGAAAAGGATAACAGTTTTAAAAAGTATCAGGTTAAAATTTCGTAGGGTACAAAAAAAATCAGTTCAATTTAACACATTCTTCCTCTGCCATTTATTGCTGGGTGGGTTAAAGCATATCCAGGTCTCCACTAACCTAGCATTTGAGTCCTGTTAACAGGTGGATAAGACATTTATTTTTCTTAATAGAGTTAAATGCCTGGGGTTTATTTTGTGGGTTTTGAGGGAGACTAGAAAACAGGATTGCAATGAAGGTGGGAAAATGAGCCAGGGAAACCAAGATAGTTTCTAGTTGAATTATGACCTCAAATGCATTTTGGAGAATGGAATTTCCACATCTCACAACCTTATTATTGGTTATTTCTGAAGTCTTTGGTGCTGAAGGCAATATCCTCTATAGAATCCCAAGTCTATTTCCTGTTACGTTTGTCTTTGCTTTCTGTTCTCTGTGTCCCTGGTTAATTGTATTTTATATGCTAGCTTTCTGGAAGGTATTGAGATGCCTTGTTCCAAATACCGAATTCAGGCTTTACTGACTCAAGGAAGTACAAAACACATTCTGTCATCCAGGAAAGAAATAGTCATATCATAATTTTAGCCCAAAAATAAGAAAAAGGAACACAAAGGTGAGCTTGACATCATTAGCTATCACCAAAAGAGTGTTTCCCACTCCTCCAGCAAAAGCGAGAGTGAAGAGTCCAATCAAAGGCTGGACTGGCGATTGTAAAGAAAAATGGTCCCACCCCAGGAGATGCTACAAATGCAAGGGCGAACCTGGTCACACACAGTTGCCATTCTAAACTAAAGGGACAGAAGGTTCAAATTAGAGAGAAATGAACAGAGGTAGAAATGCATGTTCCTTATGAAAAAGCCCCCCTTAAGATTTCTAAATGCAATCTTCATTTCAGAAAGGGACAAGAAATAGCCAAATGTCACCCAAATGATCAGAGAGTTAAAGTAACCTCTTGCTATATGATACTTTCAAGTAAACCACTTGGGGTCGAAGAAATGATTTCAAAGGCATTTGCCATAGAGTTAAGAAGACCAGAGTTCAGATCCTGAGAACTCTTGTAAGTGTGTGGTAGGTTCAGTGGTCCACCTGTCATTACAGCCTTGAGAGGCAAAGACAAAGAATCCCAGAGCAAGCTAGCTAGGGGGAACAAGTGCATCAGGGAGCTCTAGTTTTGGTTGAGACTGCCTGCCTCAAAAGATCAGGTCGATGAGCAATGAAGGTTCCAGGTTCAGTCTTGGGCACATGCAAGCATGTGCACAGCATGTGGCTGTATATTACACACGTGTGCACAGCATGTGGATGTATATTACACACATGTAATAATGAATACATATGCATACACCACGCACATACATATGCAAAGAAGACACATGTTTAAGAAGGAAAAGAAAGAAAACCACTTAGGACTAGAGCATAGCTCAGGGTAGAATTCTTGTCTAGCAAGTTAGAGGACCTGGGTTCCATTTGAAACAATATCCTGTGAATGGTATGTTCAAAAAATTCAGTTTCAAAACCAAAGGAGGAAGAGTAAGAAGGAAGTAGGTGGAGAAGCTCAACTGCCTAGGCCAGAGAGAGCCAAAGTCAACTCCAAGAAGAAAGAACAGGGGTGGCACTGTGGCCAGTTACTGGGGGAGCCAACCCAAGAGGCTCTTGGTGCACTGTTGGACCATCTCAAGCTGCTTGCCGCTGACTTTGGTGGCTTAGATTCTTGCATCCATCAGGCTCTGTCCGGCTCTGTCCAGCTCTGTCAGGCTGTGTCTGGCTCTATCCAGCTTTGTCAGGCTGTGTCCAGTTCTGTCAGGGTGTGTCCGGCTCTGTCAGGCTGTGTCCAGCTTTGTCAGGCTGTGTCCGGCTCTGTCAGGCACTATCAGGCACTAGGCTTCCTGAGGCAGCTTATCAGCTAGGTCTGCAGGCTCTACAGAGGGACAAGGCAGCTTTTAACTGTCCACTCTCATGGCTTTCAGGTTCTTACACTGCATTTGCAACATCACACCCTGCTTGGTGGAAGATATGCAGGCAGGATGACATGTTCCAACACAGGTCTGCTGTCCTAGAACTGTCTACTAGCAAGCTATTTCCTTACAATGAGAACACATGGGTCTTTGTGCAACGTGCATCTGGAAAACGTCCGAGCTCATACATCTGCCCTCTGATTTACACCTTGCAGAATAAGGCTGACCTGCAGGAAAGCAAGGAATCTATAAGCAGTGGGTGGGCTGTGTGCTCCCTCCCCCCATCCCTTGCCTCCTTCTTATTCTGAGAAACAATCGTGGGTGTTCCCACCTCCCCAAAACTCCCTTCCTTGGAAAAGAAAGGGGAAAAGCTGTTTCCTGGCTGAATAAAGCTGAAACACCTGTGTGCCAGAAACACACAGATGTCAGACAGACACAAAACCACTGCGGATCCATCTGCCCAGCACACTGCGCTCACACTCGGGTGATTTGGGTTGGTGATCAATTAGGGTGGGAAACCCACACCAGAGGGAAATATTCCTCTGGCCTCATTTCTCTATTGCCTTGCAATTCTCCTCCTCATGTTTCTCTCTCACTGGAGCCCTACCCAAGCACCACCATGCACTGCCAAAAGCAATGCTTTGCTCCAAAGGGTCTTGGAAGCTCCTCATGTTAGAGCTGTCTTTCCTCTGCTGTTACTCATTCCGCCTTCCTGACTGGAGGGCCCAGAAGGACAATTGGAAAGAAAGTAATGCTTGCTGAACTGTGGTCATAAAAGTGTCTGCCCGTTATGTTCTGGCATAGGAACTTCTGCTGGGGGAAGGGTATGTCCAACTTTCATCATTCCTAACGTGTTTACTGAGCACTAATGCACTTGGTTTTGTGCTAAGCACTATGACATCTGCTGACAGAGCCAGGTGAATCAAAAATACTTATTAACCAATGAAAAGACAATGCCCATTTCTGTGCTTTGAAAACTACATGACGTTCACTTACAACTGGCCTTTGTATTCTGTTGTTTTTTATCTATAACCTGAAGGCTTTTGTTCTTCTTCTGTATGGAACAATGTCCACAAAGAACATAGAATGGTTCTAAACGGATCAGCACAGTTCTGTCTTGTCATCGTTTCAGAGGATAACAAGATGCTGAAAGGTGAATCAGGCTTTGGTAAGTCATTAAGTTCTGGGTATTACACAGATGGACTTTTCAGAGTGCTTTGGGACATGATCTGGAGTATAGGAGTGGATAGATGTTAGGAGATAAAAATTACCAGTCAGAACCTCAAAAAAAAAAAAGCAGCACACACACACACACACACACACACACACACAATTTTCCATGGAGTTAGACATGATTACAGAAAAGTCACTGAATAGTACAAACTTTCCGTGCACCCTCTCCAGTCTGGAGAGTTCTAAAAGTCATATCTCTTGTAGCCAGTTATGCTACCTTGATCCAAACTAAGAAAATGACACTAGGACAATTCTGGAAACTAAATGACAAGCCATATTCGGATTCCCCAGCGTGTGTCCTAAGGTTCTTCTCTGGTTCTAAGACTTGATCCAGGATATTATAATAAACTGTATTGAGGCTCATCTTAATTTTAAGTGAAGTCTTTATCGGGACTCAGTTGCTGTCCTACTGACACATCACCGCTTTTGGAAAGAAGGCCTCTCTTTGGGTTCTGTAATATGCAGAGAAGGGTGTAGACAGCGGATGGAGTGGGAAGAAAGATGTATCCCTGCTGGTTTTGTTTGTGAATCTACCTGCAGAATGAGTTGGAAAAGTGGTTTTCCTGACCTGCCTGCCTTCTCAGGCCTGAGAGGGGGAAAGGTCAAGTACTCTTTCTTGATAACGTTGGTAATCTCTAGAGCCTCAATAGCTATTTACCAGGCTCGGCCCTGAGTTACTATTTACATGTCTTAATTGGGAAAATGAAGGCCGGCCTTGCAGAATAACTGCTTAGGAGCACAAAGGGCAAATCTCACACACAAGACCACACTGAAGGCTTAACGGAGGCAGATACAACTCATCCTCGAAGCCCAGTTCAGTGATGAGCCTTGCCAGAAGAAAGGGTACTGGTTTACCAAGACAGAAGGAAAATATTGTGTGTGTGTATATGCCAATGCACAAGTTCATGTGTGTCCATATGTGTGTGTAGGTATCTGTATATATGCGTTTACAGAGGACACATCTTTATAAAATGCTTTCCTCAGCCTGTCTCTTTTTGTGAGATAGGTCTCACAAGGTCTCTCACTGCACTCAGAACTCATGCATTGTCTAGACTGCTGGCCAGAAAACCCTAGGTACCCTCTGTTTCTCTTTTCTGGGTGCTAGTATTGCAGGTGCATGTCTCCACATTGCCTCCTTTAACATGGATGCTGGGGTTCAGAACTCAGGTCTCCATGCTTGCATGGCAAGTACTTTACTGATTGAGCCATCTCCCTATTACCCTCCACTCCAGGAAAATGTTTCTGCAAAGAAATACTTAGAACAGACACTGAACATGAAGTCTCTCGGTGTGTTTGGGAAGATGGGAGGGGTCCCAACTCCTGCAACTACAAACTCCAACTGGCACAAACATCATTTCTGATGATTTTCAGTTGATTTAAGCTGCAAATGCTGGACAACTGAGTAATGCGGCTTTTTGTTTGTTTGTTTGTTTGTTTGTTTTAATACATATGAAATCTGCAACTCAGTACCTTGCTGGGTGTTCTCTCTGAACCTAAAAGTCTAAACTGTCTTGGAGGAACATTGAGAGAGAGTTACCTGCATTTTGGCCCCAGGATCCTGAGCTACAGACATCAAAGTGATTGGAGTCTCAGCTCCCTGAGCAGCGGCAGCCGTGCTGGAGTTTGGGTGGCAGGTATTACACGGCAGTAATGATTATTCATCTTAGTCACAGTCGCAAGTAGCTTCCATTGCCTTCCTCGTGCCTTCTCCCTTCAACCCCTTCCCTCACAGTCCACAAGAAGCAAATGTGCTCTTTTCTTTCCCCAGTAACGCCAGCAATGATACTGGTGGGGGCGGGGCGAGGTTCCGTGGATCAAAGAAGCCTCTCTAGCAGGGCCCTGTGTGGGAAGTGAGCCTCACTCCCCTGCCTGCCTCTCCTGCTCACACACACACATACACACACACACACACACACACACACACACACACACACACACACGCTTTCTCTCCACAGCAGACATTCTTTTATCGTTTCAAATTAACATTAAAGAACAATAACATAATGATTCAGGACCGTGACTAACAAACAAAAACAAACAAACAAACAAACCAAAACCTGGGACCCTTCCATAACAAAACTCCATAGAAAGCAAGAAACGGGCACATTTTAAAATGACTCTTTATTAACAGAGGAAAAGAAAAAAAAATCGTATGAGGTAAATCCTTCACCAAGCAACTCACCAGGGAGCCTGGTAAAAATAAATTGCACAGCCTTAATTTTTCTAGCAGCTTCCATGCTAATTCTTTGAAACTGAGTACGAAGCCCTTGGCCTAATCCCAGGAGCCAAGCTATAGTAAATAGTGCACATTTAATGCCGAGGTTCCTTTTAGCACCATTCAGACAGTGACTTCAGCTGCACAGCTTAGTCATAGCAGACATTTTTGTGGTGAAAGCATTAAACCCACATGCGGCTCTCTTTCTGTGGCCACTGGGGGTCATGCTCCCTTCCCATTAGCTGAATAAATCATAAAGTCGGCTTGGACCACCCAAGGAGCACGGCCAGCATACCACAGGCAATGCCTACAGCCTGCTATTTCTTTTCAGAATCTACAGGGGGAAAAAAAGAAACAGAAAAAGAAAAACAAGGTGGAAAACACACACACACACACACACACACACACACACACGTACACACAAACACACAAACACAGAGAGCCAAATAGACTGGCCACAGGAAAACATTTGGAAATTGCAATATCTTTGCAAATAATTTTTTTCTTGTATAGTTTTTTTTTTAATCTATGTTGTTAAAAAGAAAAGAAGGTTCAGAAAAAAGCTAGTTGAAAAACTAAAGCTACATGCATGCCTTCTGTCGTAAACTGCAGTTGGAGGGGTTTTATTGTTGTTTTCTGTTGATTTTAAATTAAGGAAGCCCACCCTGTGTGGCTGGCCTCTGATAAGACATATAGCAGATGCAACAGGGGAGCTGAGCATCCGGCAAACTGACAAGGCCAAAGGGATTTAACGAGGAAGCCACCGTGTTGTCTAGTGTCCCCTGTGTCAAGTGAGTCACCCTCCGGGTGGGGGTGGTGAAATGGGAGGAAGGTCTTCCAGGCCCCATTTCCATCCATCAGTAAATAAGATAAGAAACAGGAATTTTAAACACAACTATTAGCAGGCAACTGCTATCACTTCAACAAACCGCAGCTCCTTATGCTCAACAGTTTCCTCAAGGGGAGAAGAGGGGGGCGGAGGAAGACATAGCTGCTTTCTCCAGTACAAGTATTTTAAAAGGTGCATGGACTCAGAAGTCTGACCAGCACCCGAACTGTAACTCTCCCCTCAACCTCCCAGCTATTACTACCCGCCCCACACACACCAAGGAAAATTTGGCAGGAAGGTGAGCTTACAGTTCTTCAGAGATTCATAGTCCCTCAACCTTCTGAGTGCTAAAGGAATCCGGTGCCAAGTGGCCAAATGGCTTATCTTCCTGAACAGCCTCCCTGGAGCTTGGGAATGAAGTTCTCAATGTGTCTGTAAGTCTGCAACTTGTTATTTAGGAAAATGACCATCAAAGAATAGATTACCTTTTGCTTCAAGTCAAGATAATCCATGTAATTTCTCCCTGAGTGTTCATGCAAGGCTCTTTCTAGAGTGCTCAAAGTAAGTCCTCATCACCTCCAGAAGAGATAGTTAGCCTGTCCACCTTATCACTGACTGTTGCCCAAAAGGAGAAAAGCAAGTTCATGTCTATAAGTTTTGTGTGGGACTTAACACGGTCAGTATAAGGTCACCCTTAATGAAAGTCATCCTGGATAGAAGTATTTTTAGTGGTCAGCATTCCACATCCTATAGCTCCAGCAAGAAGGCAGGTGAATCTTCCTGTTGATAACCTCCAACCTGCTGTGAGCTGGCTAATTACAGATTTCATTTGCTAGGTCAGTCCCTAGAGCTTTCACTATGGAATAAAAAGCCTACTTTCCGTAATGAGCCCAGGACATTGGGCTCACTCTGTACCCTGACTTTTTCTTCTCTTTTTTTTCATACACATAGTCTCCACATATTTGAGAACAAGCAGAAGCTCTGTAACCCCCTTCCTGAGTCAGAGTGCTTGGAACAGCTAGGAAAACAACTGTTAAATCTTAGCTAGCTGCTTATCTGGGACCTCGTGGACTGCCCTTGGAAACAGAACTGTGTTTGCCTAATCAAAATGGACACAACATGGACAAAATGGCATGTCTCTGCATCTGTGGGGTCTCTGTACTGCAGCAGAGGCAAACAGTCCCGAAGAAAATAGTCCAAGCACAATAGGAACTCTACTGAAAACAGATGAGAGTTAAGAAATAAATTTGGAAACAACCCTTTTCATCATTAATAAGTATCAGTCAGTGGATTGTATGCTTAGCTCTTGAAAAAATTGCAACAATTTCACTCAGCCTCTGAGAGAATCGATGTGAGCTCAAGCACGTTTGTGTGTAAGAGATGTGTGTGTGTGTGTGTGTGTGAATTATATATGAATACATATACATATGCATATATATGGAGCATAAAGGGCATGAGAATTCCCCCCCCCCATAGTTTGTAAAATCAAAAATATAAAGCTAATGTTTTTGTGGCTATGAGGATACTGTTATTGAAAGGGACTGGTCTATCTCACCAGCAATCATGACAGGATGAGGGACCTCCCCTTACTGCCATCTGCCTGTATTTCCCAGGATAAGATCTCATCTGACTCAGCTTTTGGCTCCCACATTCTGCTGTCAGGAGAAGTTTCTGCATAGGTGGCCCCGTTCTGATTCTCTTTTGCTCTATTCCCAAAGTTAATCTGTCTCTCCCGTACAGGACTGAACCTCTATCACAAGATAGAAACCGGTATGGCAGTAGTTAGAGATAAGGTGAAAAATTCAACCCACCACAAACTCAAAATCCTCCTTAAAGGCTCAAGTAATGAGGAGTAACACTTTCACCAACCCGAGTTATCGTCCCCTCCCTGAAATGTTTATCAAACAGCCATTCTGATCTATGCGTGATTTACCCTTCTATCAAGACGCTTCCAGAAGGTGCCTGGCACTGTTAGAGGTGCCAAGCTGCTACTAAAAACAGAAATTGCTAGAACTTTGGATCTCACTTACACACTTACCAGCTGAGTATGTTTGGGCAAGATTTCTAGCCACTTAATGCCTCGGTTGTCTTATCTATGAATAAAGAGTAACCCCAGCACTTCAATAAACATTCGTACTATTCTGTGCTGGAGACAGAGGGGCATGTGATACACACTCTGCGTCTTTGAGGCTTCTTAGTGAGCGAATCAACATACAAAGATACACTATGCATATGACATTAGGAATCCTCCCAGCTGTCGCTATATGTCATGTGGTGGCTTTGGATGAATGATGCATGATTTATTAACAGTGCAGCAGTCCCTGTGAGCACTAATGTACTTCTGGACACTCTGCTGTCTTCCAAGTTCTGAACACAAAGAACCTCCACTACAACCTGCTGATGGGACTTAGGGCTTAGAGTGTTCTTTCCTGTGAGTGGTTCCTGTCTGTGGCTAGTGTATCTCTCCCACTCATTCTTCCTTCCTTCTCTGCACTGGAGAGCTGTCACTTCTTACTGTCCTTAGACTAAGTTATTGCCTCTCATCTTCAATCTGGTCTTGTAAAGTCATCAATTCCGAATGTAGGTTGGTTGGGAACAGGGAACCAGGCTCTGAATAGAACATCCTAAAGGCCTCTGATCTCCTCATAATTTCCTCTGCCAGTGCTCTTCATCCCATCCTACAACCAAACAAGGAGAGTCTCTCAGGCAGCCACACCACACCACGTCCTAAGATGCTCATCATCATCTAATCCTAACCAGCTCTCCCTGCTGAATCTCTTCTATAAGAACAAAGCAATCACCTTGTGGCATGCTCTAGAGAGTAGTGGAAGCCATGTTCTGATGGGTACATAGTACCCTTTGACAGGGAAGAAGATGGAACACATCAGCCAACCTCTGAGGAGTGTATTACCCACTGGGCAAAGCAGACATGCAAAGAAATTATTCCTGATAATATGATACAGACTACAAAGCAAGTATAAGGTCCATCCAGAAACAAATCAGTAGTAATCTGAGGTTAAAGATTGAGAAAAGCAAAAGACTAAGCAGTGGAGCAAACTGTGAGAATGGACTCACAGAAAAAAGTGGAGAGATGAATGGGGATAGGAAGGAAAACTCCTCTCAACTCCCCTCTAATGGAAGAAAGGAGAGAGGGGTGGAGGGGACAGTGTGTGGGTGGGAGTGGGTGATGCTGAGTTCTTGCTCAGTGGCCTCGTTTTTGTAGGAAACAAAACCTGGTGATTAGGGGTGGACAGAGTAGGTGGGGATAGGGATAGGTGATGAACAGGAAATTGAAGATGACAAAGGAGAGATGAAATTTACAATATTGCATGAGAGAAATGAGGAACAGGCAAAGAGATAAAGCAACTCAAACATCTGAATGAGATGGAAAGAAGAGAATGGCTGTAATGCTGTTGCCTTCTGTAGTACCAATGACCAAGGACAAGGGAGAGCACAGGCAGATTCTCATTTATTCAAGGTTTTTTTCATTCCAAGATGTCACAGATACTGTGGAAGAAAATCACACATGGTTGAAAGGCCTAGGTTGGGCAGACACTCTATGGCTGTTAGGGTGAAGTTCAAAGTCCTTTACACTAACCCAGTATCCCAGGTGGAATGGCCCCTCCTTTGTGTCTGTCTGGCTTTTCCTTTGGCACTTCCTGGGTGTCTTCAGTCCTTTAGCACTCTTTGAAAGTACAAAGATCTCACAAGTTTTTGGGCTTGCTGGCTGGGAGAGTCCCCATTCCCTGCACACTCAGTTGTCTAAGGTTTATCACACTTATAAATACTTCCCCACTAACTTTCTTCTCCTCTATTGTTAAGTTCATTGAACACATTTTACATTTTTACTACTATATCCTGGATGTTCAACAGAGCTTTGTTCACAGTAGACACTCAAAATCATTTGTAGAATATGGCAAGATGAGCCGATGATACCAAAGAGAAAGATATGTGTCAGGACATGAAAGAGTGAGTCCAGGCAGACGGGGTGATATTTCAGAGGTTTATTCCAGGGTCAGAGGGGTTTTCCTCATGATGGTACTCAACATGTGCCAAGGAAACTTGTTCAGGCTGAGTGGCAGTCTTTGTCATGTGGGCATCACAGACCTGGAAAGCTGGCATGCTTGATGATTTCTTTCTGGTCAAGTAGCAGTTGAAAGCTTTCAAAGAATTAATGCAAGTGGAATCAGAAAGTGGTCTAAAAATCCAAGGCCAAGATATTTGGTTAAAAATGGAGAATGAGAAACAAGCCAATGAGTAATTTACCCCAAGAGAAGTGGGTAGTGAAGTTCCATGGCTTGAAGTTCCAGGAAGAAAAGGCTCATTCTTTAGTGGGGCTCCAGATTTCTAGCTCATGGGAACAAGGCCAGGCTGCCTACAGGGATTAGCATGGCATTGCTGTGTTGGAATGGAACGTTTGTTGAAAGTGCAGTGCATACAATTTAGAACGTTTTTCAACACAAGATCTTAAACAAACTGGCATTTTCTGATTAACGAAAAGTTAATGAAACCATTAATCAGAAACCTGTATTTTCCAAACATTCTCATCTTTTTAGCACTTAATAGTATTTATCAAACCATGTTTTTTTTTTAAAATTTTTACATATTAACATTTGTTCACGAAAGAGAAGTTTGGCTGTGTCATGTTCACTGCTCTATCCAGAAGATTAAACAGGACCTAGGATAGAGTTGAATACTCAATGTCTTCCTTAAAATTCAAACCCAGTTTTTTTAAATCAATATGTGTCATTAAGTACTTATGTTTCCTGTGTGATTTTTGTTTTAAAAGATTGATTACATATTTTGATTTAGGACAAAAATCTTTATTTATGAGTTGAATCCTATCCATTACCCAATCTATTTGACCACAGAACTCCTGCTCTTTAATCTCATGTATTTTAAATAATAATTAAAATACTGCACAAAAACTACACTTTTCAGAACTACCCTGAGACAACAGCCATCCATTCTTGTCTGCTTTCCATAGGGAATAGTAAGTTGGTTACCTACAAGATGACCCAAATGGCAAACAGGCTTCTACAATCACTCTAGGATGTTTTCCCTGACACAGAAGCAATCTCCAGGAGGAAGTACTTCCAGGGACATGAACTATGTCAAACATTGGCTTTCCTGTGATCATGGTAAAAAACACTGGGCATAATAGAACTGGAATAATGCACTGGGTGTATGTATTCAGATTAAGCAAATATAAAAAATGCCCAGCTAAATTAGAATGGCTTGATAGAGATTTTTTTAAAGTGTGCCCGAAGTATTACACAGATCACCAGATCACACCTGTAATTAAGCACAGGTTCTGTATCTGAAGTGCAAGTATAACTGGGTGTTGCTTACTCTTTTGTCCTAAGCACATTATTGCTTTTCTGTTCTAGCTTGAGGAGGCCTCCAAGATTGCATAGTGAGCCCCCATAAGAGCCTTGAATGAACTTCATAGCTAGTTCTTGCTTTTGATTCGGTCAACTAAATGGAGGTAAAAGTGAGGCTTTGACAGCAAGGACAGACAAAGCTTTTACAGATGTCCTGGGGAATGGCATGGTGCAACATATGAGGACCAGAAAGCCAGTTCCAAGGGAGCCAGCTGCCCCTCTCCTCTGCCCACTCTCCTCGTGCCTGTGTATTAAGAGAAGTGGGGCGAGATGGGAGAGACGCTACTTGTAAGCATATCTCTGACAGTTTACTTTTAATAACATTGTTTGTCTTGTGAAATCGAGTAGGAAAGGCAGATCAGTGGCAGCTTTGATGCTGTTAAACACCACCAGATAGCTAAACTGTGCAAGAAGCTTCACTTTAGAAGTTCCCTGACTCAGAGTTCCACTTGTAAACCTGGGAGAAGAAACTGAAAATGAGAACTTGAACCAGGGAATGATAGAGGCTCAACGACTGTGTCAGGTAATTTATATAAAGATGTTATCTTTGGGAAGGCCTCCTTTGAAGGTTTGCAGAAAAATTTAAGACCAGAAAATATAGAAATATGAATGATTTGTGTATTTTTATATAAAATTCCAAGTATTATACTATCGAGAAGTATAGAGACTCATATCCAATCTTGCCTCTAGTCCTGACATATCCTCAGACAGAGCATCTAATACCCTGAACTTCACACTCTCATCTGGAAAATGAATCACCACATTTGGCCATTCTCAAAGAGTGCATATTAGACCATTTGTAATAATCAAGTCAAATGCTTCAAGGAACATCATACAAAAGGCTTGAAATTCATGCCTGTTTGCTGACATTCACAGAATGCCCATAGGTGGTTTGGATGCATTACTCCATACCCTGGGTCAACTTTTATAGAAGGTCAAGTGTTAGATCAGGAAAATATAATCTGACCAAAATACCAATTTTTGGTTTTGAGAGTAAAGAAGACCTCAGGGGCTTGGTAAAGGGCAAAGGGCCTTGTCCTTATGACAGCTGTAACCAATTTGGAAGGGAGAAAAAGACACAGTTGCCACCGCAGAAATATATCCAGTCTGGCTTGTGATTCAGTGCCCATCAGTGACAAGGACAGTAGGTTTCTTTTAGAGATCACAATAGCGCATGAGCCACATGGGAAAATGGTTTCATGGAACTGGTCTTCAGGGAGGAAGGAAGGGGCCTATGGAAGTAAAGAGAAGAAGGCAGGGCCATGGAACACAATGTGGAAAAATCTTTACTATAGTATGCATGGTCACTGATGACAGCAATGAGATTAGCCTGGCAGGAAGAAGATCTCATTGAGAATAAACACAGTAAGAACATGTTAAGCAAAACCATAGCAGGTGGATTGTATCAAGATTAGGGCAATTATGTAGCACTGAGCAATGGTGTTTGGAATTTTTTTTAAAAAGCTGCATGAATATTTAGAAAAACACCATATACTGTGCATTTACATGCAAACATGCATACACACTACACACATATCTCATTGTGTGCATTCTCTATAGTGTTAGAATAACTGACAATGTACATTGTATCTGCACTCTTTGTATTAACCCCAAATAGTGTGTTTTTTGAAGGTAGAGCAACGGACATCTGCTCAGAATAAGATTTTAAAAGAGAGCCCCCAGCCTAGTATTGGAAACCATAACCATGACCATCTCGGGCCTAATAGCTCATGGTGTGTTTGTTTAGTTCTGCATGGGCCATAACTTCTGCAGCAACATTTTTCCCTCATTGCTACATCCCTAGTTACTATTTTAGGTGCTGCTCTCCTCAGAAATTCTGTTGTAGAATGGTTTCTAAGCCTCATCAGTGTGATTTGCCATCCAGAGAATGGCCACTGCGGTTTCTGCTGTCATCCCTTCTCCACATATGTCTTATCCAGGGAACAATCCCATTTCAACACTGGGAGATTGGTTGCATTACAAACCTTTGTTAATTCACTTCTGCTGTTAATTAATGGCATACGTGATTTTGATGAATTGCTAATGGCCCTGCATCTATCTATTCCTGCAGCAAGGCCAGGTCTTGGAACAGCAAAACGAGATTGGCATGAAAACCATGGTAGAAACAACTGATTCTGGTGCCTGATCAAATGGTGTCTTATTCTACCCACCAGGCTCCTGAAAGATCCTAGCTTCATGGATTTAATTTCCTGCAACATGGTCCATCAGCACACTGTTAGATACAGTGCTGCCAAGGAAAGAAAAAAAATCAGTGATGATTTTTCCCCACGTTGTCAATGAAAATCTTACATTGGCCAAGTCTGGATTTCTTTGCTGAGTCTTTGAACACAGCTTTGGGATATGGATTTAATAAAAAGTGACCTATGAAACAATTTCGTGTTAGTCCATTTGTAATTAGGAATGGATTGGCCCTGATGATGTCAGTGGTGACATCACTGACTAAGCCTTCAGTGAGTAGCTGGGGGATCTTCATGGACACTAGTTGAGAAGCTAGACTTTTTCAGCAGTTGCCAAGGCCCACACTCTCAAAATCTTCATCAGTAGTCCAACTATATTGACACTTTCTGTACTTTGGTGAGTCAACTATATTACTAAAACCAAACCTACTCTGTGGTATTATGTTGTGCATGGGTTTCTTGTCGGAAGGCCACTAGGAAAGAATCCAGAGGGTGGCATCAGCCACCCTGAGCCCCGTCCAAGCTTCATGTAACTGCTCCTTTGGACATCTAAGAAAGCCGAGCAATCGCTCAGTGGATACGAAGCTCCTTTCTGTGACTGAGCTCTGAGTGGTACAGGAGCATTGCTGCTGTGATTCCAATCGTTATCCTTTACCAGAGAATTCTTCAGTATGTATCAGGTCTTGGGTTCAGGAATGTTATCACTTTTTTTGTAGATCTGGCCTAGGAGACCAATTCTTGTTCAATTATTTTTAAGGTGTCAATTTCTTTAAGTCCTGAAATATTTATCTTCAAATTTATTACATACCCAAGAGATTTCTTAAATGTTGATTGAATGGGCACAACTTTATCTCCCTTCATAACTCAGTATTAACTACACCTAATCTCAGATACTAAGCACAGATGGGAGTCTTGAATAGTCTTAACCTTTGTGCTCTCTGTGTTCTACCGTGTTTTCCTCTTAATTTCGTGTGGTATTGCAGGTCTTTGGAGTGTTTATATCTCGTTGATGATAATATTAAGTCTCTGATTTTGTTAACCTTTTATTCTGTGTTACAACCTCAATTCATAAAGCAACAGTAGGTACTCTACTAGATGTTTAGTATGTAATATCTATGGTATCTCTGCTGAAGTCACATAGATAGATGCATATTTTCATTTTTGTCTGCTTTCTTCGCAGACAGGAAAGAACAAGGATCTGTATAAGAAAGCTGACAAGTAGACTTCTAAAAACTCTCCAATTGTTCAACCAGCTTTTCTTCTTCCTATATTTTGTAAAATGTGGAAGTGATGGCTAGAGCTATGGTCATTATAAAAGCAGAGGATGCTCTTGTGGTTGGTGACTGAGAAACTGAAGACAAACCATGGCTAGAGCTATGGTCATCATACAAGCAGAGGATGCTCTTGCGACTGGTGACTGACAAAGACAAACTAAAGACAAACCAGACATACTGTAGGCACCTGGAGCACCGATGATGCTATAGAGCGGGTGAGATGTACCTGAGCTCTCCCAGCAGAGGAAACAGGAAAATGACTCTGTTTTATGTTAGGCACACTTGTTTTCTAAGCCAATCATTAAGGGGTCTACGAGTTTCTCTGAAGGATTCCTGAAGGATTCATGCCCACAGTCATTTTGCCTATTTCAAAGTCATCATTTCTTTTAAAGGTTTCTGGCATTACTTGAGAATACGAACTCCTTAAAATGAAAAAAACTGACATGTAGATATTGAGTTTTGTCAATGTTTTATTCCTTTACTATTTAAAAGAACATTGTACATAAAATGTTCTACAACTCTAGAACATTTGACAAGACTTTTGTTGGTGTTATTGTCAATGTCAAAGCCATTTGAGACATTAAAAATATGAGTTTCCTGATTAGAGATACAGAGACGGGGAGAGGTAGAGAATAACATACACAATAATATGTCATCTCTCTCTCTCTCTCTCTCTCTCTCTCTCTCTCTCTCTCTCTCACACACACACACACACACACACACACACACACATTTTTAAAACATTGCTTCATAAACAGCAACAGTAGGAATGTTAGAGGTTGCATTAAGGTGCAGACTTCCATAACCAGACAAACCTAACTGAAAAGAGGAAAGGCTTTTTCTGTATCATCCTGTTAGGGTTTCAGTCCATCATGAAGAGAGGTGCAGTAGAGCACACTAGCCCAGTTACGAACCCAGGAAGCAGCAGACATAATGCAAGCACTACCTGACCTTCTCATTTACCCTTTTCAACCCCATTAGTCCTCCCGGTCTACAGACAGTATCGTACAGACTCCTGAGAAGTCTTCTAACATTGGCGAATCCTTCCTGAAAAGTTTTTCACAGATATCTTCAGGCTGTATCTTATCACTCTCTTAATCACATTTAATCTAGTCAAGAATAACCACCCCTTTCTCAATTTGATGTCAAAATACATCTCAATCTATATTTTAATCCTTGGCCTTCAAAAGTCTCATGATTCTCTCATACGGCAAAGTGTATTAAATCCATCTCTACGAGTTTCTATAGTCTTAGCAGCTTGAATATTGTTGTAAGGGGCCAAGTAGAAGACTCTTAGACTCAAGAAAAACTACTACCTCAAGTAGTAATGAGGTTATCTTAGGGCATGGTTCCAGTAATCTCTGTGTATCTAGAAAAGAAAGACAATTCCCTAGGTTGCCTGTACATACAAGGTACCCTGGAGCTCTCTTCTGAAAATAAAGTTTTTGAAATGAGATAAAACCTTTATATGCTTGGGTCTGAGATTGGGGAATAGGCCAATACCTTAGATGCTTTCAAGTAATTTTCCTACTGTCCTGATGACTTTTTAATGTCTACGTTCTTATTAACAATAACACCTTTCTTGGTACCTATCTCAATGCAAGGAATAAAGATAGATTCTTGTATTATTAGGCAGGTGCTCGGCTACTAAGCAATATCTCCACCCTTTGTACCACTTTAAATATGTTTGTCACCTGGACAAACTGCAAGTTTTTCAAATATTTCTAGTTTACCTTTGGGCTTCTAATTGCACCTATTAATCTTCCAAAAAAGCATATGATAGCTTTAATTCTATGTATCCTTGCAATTTATTCCATCCTAATATTTAATCTACAACCTGCAACTTTTGCATCTCACAAGATCTCAGGACATTGTCAAAATGTTGACAATTCTCAGCTGCAATATGAGTGGCTATAAATCCATTTCCCTTTGTCTCCCATCAGAAACACCATCAGCATAGCTTTTACATACTCTGCCTCTGTGAGCATGCTGGTTTTCTGAGCTCCTTCCAGAACCTCTCATCAAGATGCTGGACTCTTGCTAGGCCACTTCACTATCTTGTGAATCCCACCCACAAACTATTCCTAAGGACATCAGAACCACACTGAGTCACAGCATTGCCGCCCTTCTTTTCTGAACCAATTTTCTCTCTCAGGTATTTTTTTTCACCTAAATGGCAGAGTACCTGAGAGAGACACATTCGGGAAGGCAATGTTTATTCTGCCTTACAGTTTTGAGCTTAGGTTTCTCAGGGTGAGGAGGACATAACACAATGGAGCAATTTACATCACCATGGCTAGGAGCAGGAAGAATCTGTAGGCATCTGACTTCCTTCTTGTCCCATTTATTCTATCTGAGTCCCCACTGTCTGTTATAAGGCCCCCAGGGATGATAATGTCATAATTTTATTTATAAAGCTTTGCTTGAAGAGTTTTTTTTTTTTTAAAATACCAACTCGAGTTAGGCTGGTCAAGCCGGAGAAGCACAGGTCCAAGTCTGTATCAGATGCCCTATTTTCTCTGAAGAATTTGGTGCCTTGAACCCAGAGCCTTGAACGGGCTCGATAAGCATCCTATCCCTGAGCCACATCCAAGACCTTTATATCTATTTGTGTTTTGAGAGAGTGCCATGTTAGGTTGAGTAGGCTGAACATGAACCAGCCTTCTGCTGCCTCAGCCTCCCGAGCAGGTAGGGATTTTAGGCCCTTTCACCAGGCCTCCAGAGCTGTGTGTTCTTCCCTCACTTCAGCTGAGTAAAGAAGAGAGAAAACTGGATCAAAACTCTTCATCAAACTAACTTCTGATTGTTTTCTCAAATTTCATGGATGAGCGGAGTGTAGGGCCTGTACACTAGACAAACTGGGAGGGCCTCAGTTTTGGCGACCAGGCAAGTGGAGACCACGCCCCCTGCCCGCCCATGCAGCGCGCTCTTTATTTTATAATCTATCTTTTTAACATGGCCCAGGGAAGAGGGTTTTCTTTGACAGTTCTGATGATTTAGGGTTTCTTATTAATTGCAGATATAATTATGCTTCTTCAATCATCTCCAATGATTTTTTTTTTAGCAAATAACAACTGAAGACAAGCTTAAAACATTTTCCGAGAGAGTAAGAATCATCATTTCAAAAGAAACAGGAGGCACATTCATCAAGTACCTGAATCAACAAGAAGGGATCCACATTCTCTGAAACACCAGCCACATGGGGACACCAAAACTGATGTCACTGGTGTTCTATGACCAGAAGAAAACACAAGCCAAATTCATTTGCTGGACCCAAATCAGTTTGGTAGCTCAGGGCTGTTCCCTGTGATTGCCTCCCTGGGAGCATCATGCTAGCCAGGACAGAGTGGTGGGAACCCCAGACATAGTTGACCACACTGGTTTAGAGAGACTTTAATACCAGGCTCAAAGTTAGAAAGTTTGTTTTAAGTCCAGTTGTACAAATTTAATACTCAAGTGCCTGCATTATTTATCAAACCATTAGGAAGTGTATCTGTTATTATATTTCAACGTATTGGCATACTCCGTTGAGTTGACGATATTTATGCTAACTCTATTTGAGGAAGTAAAAAACTAGCGTATTTCTATTGCTTTTGTTAAAAACCCATCAAAATATATATTAAAAAATAAAATAAAACAAAACAAAAAAAAACTTAAATAAGCCATCAAGGGGATCATAGCTCTACTTATTATCTTGTGGATTAATTCTACCTAACTGAATGCTTTCAACAGTTCTTTTAACTGATCCCAAAGATTGCTTGGTAATAGATGGGGTTTGATCTTATCTGAATGGCTTTTCCTTGACTACATTTCTCCATTTAAAGTCACTTTCCTAAGAGTGATGTACATTTTGGGCATCTGAGTATATTTGTAGAACTAGTAGTTATGGTAACAAGACTAAGTTTACATGTCCGTCCACATCAGCACCATGTACTCAAGATGGATTTCAGCTGCCAAAAAGGTCACTCCAAACTGCTTGCACAAACCTGTCTTTATGCCCTGTTTATTATGCTCCCATGTAGTAGATGTCTTAGGCACTGAAATGCACGGCCATATATCAACAGCTCTCTGGTGGTTCCGAATGTTCTAAACAAGCGCAAGGGTGCACTGAACCTCCCATGTAAACTTTATACAACAGTTTCAGCAGAACTGTAATTATTTACAAAATGATGGCATGAGAAATCTCTGGATTTATATCTTACGTTAAAGTAACTTAGATGGTGTCTGCATAATTCTTGTATTCGTGGTAGGTTTATAATTTATTTTGCTTTATTTGTGTTGCACTTGATACAACTCTAAGGCAATTTTCATTGAAATTTCAAAAGGAAAACAACAAAGATTTTGAACAGGTCTTTGAAAATATGTGATGGTTAAATCTGGTATATCTGTGATCTCACACCAGAAACGATTTATTTCTGTCTGGACATAAAATATTGTACATTGGTAATATAATGTGAAATCCATATTTTCCTTGAGTTTTTTTTGCTTTTATGACAAACTAATGTAAGAAAAAAATAGGTCATTTTAGAAAAATATCTGTAGATACTAAGCCTACGAAATCAGGTGGAATTTAGAACTTCATGTCCTTTTTAAAATGTTGTCCCATGTCCAAACCAGCAAACCTAAGTACAAAGCTCCCTTTGAGGCCAAGGGGACTCCCTGTTTGTACTGGCATCTCAAGGTGGGCATGAAAAAAAGGGTTGAAGTCTCGGAGAATGTGGAAAAATCCCACTTCTGTGGAGATGGCCATCTTAAATTAAAGTGACATAGTAACATACATGATATGTTCTTAATGTCGGCTATATTCCTACATGTATACATGTATTTATTAGCTCACAAAAATCATATTTTGTCATATACATAATATGCATATCTACTGTCAAGTCCTCTCCCCATCCCAGTAGAGACCTGATGGCACTAGTTCTTCAATAAAAGTAATGAAAAATCTGTCTTATGGCTTATCTTAAAAGCCAATTCTATTAATTATGTCTTCCTTTTTCTTTTACTCTTGTGAAGTTGATTTTTTTTCCACCAGAATTCTCAGTTCACATATCAAAATCACCCTGGGTATATTCCACTGAGATATGTCAGTGGGTGTTCAGCCATGGATAATCTGTTATAATTGCTATCTTATTGCTCTCCAAACTTTAACTATTTCCCCAGCATCATTGTAGAGAAGAAAAAGATTATTTATTCTATCTTCTTTCTTCAACAGGAAAATTAAAAAGAAAGTAGTCACCTAGTTGGTTTTTATTGAAGTTAGAAAGTGTGAGGGCTTGCAAAGAGTCAGCGTTCTAAGAGCATGCCATGTTTTCAGTCGGTCATGGCTTTGGGAGTGTTGGTTGACTTAGGAGTACGGACAGCCTACACAATGGCTGCTGTTCTCTGCACGTCATCAGTGGGGGTAACTTAGGTCAGCTCTCACAAGGGTTACTCACTTCCTCAGCTGCTGTCCATGTCCCTTATGGACAGTGTTTAGTTTTATCCACCACCAGGAGGCATTTTTGTAATAGCAGAAGTTTGTCAAACCTGGCGTAGCATGTTAGACTTGCAATGGCTTGGGGCTGGAGAAGTAGTTCCATGGTTAATAGCACTTGCTGGCCTTGCAGGGAACCCAAGTTTAGTTCCCAGCACCATCAGGGGGATTATGCCCACTGATATGCCCAGTTTCAAAAGATCTGACCCCTTCTAGCCACCACAGGCACAGGCATAAATCTGCATGAATAGAAATAAGTAAATCTGGGGCTGGTGAGATGTCTCAGCAGTTAAGAGCACTGACTGCTCTTCCGGAGGTCATGAGTTCAAATCCCAGCAACTACATGGTGGCTCGCAACCATCTGCAATGAGATCTGATGCTCTCTTATGGAGTGTCTGAAGACAGCTACAGTATACTTACAGATAATAATAATAATAACAATAATATTAATAATGGCCAGAGTGGGTGGGGCCGGAGAAAGAGGGAGAAGGGAAGGGGAAATTTTTTTTAAAAAATATACATCTTTAAAAGATCAAATATAAATCCTGAAAAATAAAAGAACATACTATAATTTTAAAAACAGATTTAATTAAAAACAATTTTTCTTATGTGGAAAATAAACTGTCCTGCTGAAGAAATGTAATTTACTATACAGTCAAAGCCAGAAGCAGGAGCTGATGGCAGAGGGTTGTGAGAGTCGGGAGCCCTGACATTTGTCGACCCAAAAGTGAAGGCATTCTAAAGGGGCTTTTTGAATTTCCATGGTAGCTCTGTGCCTCATTTTAAAAAAATATGAAATGGGAAGAGCATAAGCTTCTGCTTAATTGGAAAAACTAGGGGGAAAGGCAATAGCCATTTATATACCTTAGCCCAATTAAGTTTTGTGGTTGATTTTACACAAACTACCCTGCCTCATAAAATGTCGCTTGTATACATTTATTTTGAAGATTAGAGTTGTGTACAAAGGTAAGCACAGTTCCTGTCTCTCTCGAGTGGAGGCAATGCTTTAAAGGGCAATTGTATGTCTTACAATTATTAAAGCTTCCCCACATGTAATCTAAACAGGTGTAGACAAGGATAGTCTTCACAGGTTTGCATACTTATTTTAATTGTTCTAAAAATAATGTCAATAACAAATCACTTCTTTATATTTATATTTAAGATAAAACAGAGACTAGGATGACCAGAGGTAAGCCCTCAAACAGAAGTCGATTGGTGATATGTCTGTTGGAAGTGATGATTCAGATAGAAGGCATCCATTGAGATGCACTGGAAATTTCAAATTTTGCTGGACGATTCAAAATCTTGGGGGGACAATGTCAGATTTTCTAAAGTTAGATTCTGGGAAAGAAGGAGAGCTTTCATTTGCCCAAGGGATTGTCAATTACTCAGTGTGAATAAGGAAACACATACATGAGGAGGACGTGCTAAAGAGAAGAGGACAGAGTGTCTCTTCATCTGTCTGTCTGTCTGTCTGTCTGTCTGCCTGCCGATTATGTCATCTCTCTATCATCTATTATCTGTCATCTATGTCTGTCTGTCTGCCTATCTATTATCTGTCATCTATAATCTATCTGTCTATCTATCATCTATATCTTATCTGTCATCTGTCTATCTATGGTTATCATATCATCTATCATCTATCACTTATTAACTGTCATCTACTATCTATCTATCTATCTATCTATCTATCTATCCTCTTCTATCCTTCATCAATGTATGTATCTACCTACATGTCTCTTTCTCGTAATCTGTGTGGATATGCATGGATGTATACTACAATATTTGTGTAGAAGGCATATGTACACATGTGTTAAGATGCATGCACCTGTCTGAACTAAAGCAAGTCATCAGTGTTCTGTGCTACCACAGTCTGCACCAGGTTTTGAGGCTAGCTTCCAACATTCCCAGCAGTCTTCCTGATTCCGCCTCTCACTGCACCAGAATTATAAGTGCTCTAGACTACTCTTGGCTCTTTAACATGGGTGCTGAGATCTGAATTTGTGTCTTTATGCTCATGCAACAAATACCTTTGCTGACCACAGAGTCATCTTACCAGCCCAGAACATAATCTTTTTTAAGGAAAAAAACTCTTTACCCTTTCTGGATAACAAAGGATCTTTGTCAAGACTTTCCATCTTTTGTCAATTCAGTCTAGACAGCTGTGGACTGAGTCCCATTATAGCAGGGATGGATAGGGAAGAGAGGTAAGCAGAGAGAAAAGGTGGCTGATTCTCCCTCCTCAAAGCTTAATCCACTCAGACCACAGTGGCTGCTGCTAAGCAATGGAAAACACGAAGGTAGGGACCATTTCTCCAGGCTAAGATTTTGGTCATTGCTTCTCTGACTAGAGAAAGCAAGCTGGGGGTGAGATATAGAAGGGTTTTCCAAAACAATTTCTGGATTTCTAGTAGCTTATCTGGAGGGCTTATTGAGATAAAGACTGAGTAGATAGGATCTCCCAACTTGTTAACAGAGGACACTCATGGATCCTACACTGGAGCTAAGCCATCTCCCCTCACCACAAGGGAACATGGAAACATTTAGTAGCTCTAGTGAGGATCTTTCTACCCCACCAGGCAGCACCAAGAAATCCTGGTTGTTGTGGTGGTGGTTGTTCATTTTTTCTGATGAACACTGTCAAGGTATTCAAAAGTTTACATGGGGATCTCATGACCTAACAAACCAGGAATTCTCTATACCTCTCTGTGAGATGCTCTTGACAGACTACAGCATCTCCCACATGGTTGAGGCAGTGGCTAAAGCCACAGATAAGTTTTTGGATGGTTTCGAAGATATTGAATTCAGTTGCTTACTTTTGTGTAAGGATATGGTTGATGTTCAAATGCAACCAGTCGTGGTGAATTCTCCAAGCAGGGATACCTCTGCAAAGCCAGGCAGGAAGCGGAGTGACTCTCATCTGTCACTCGGTGTTTCCTTCTAACTTCAGACATAGATGAATGAAATCCATTCATTTTCCCACAGCTTTCATGAAAGACAGGACAGTTATGAATTCCACTGGCAGAATGTCCACACTACCACTTGCCATAGAAGTCAGTACAACCATCCCAACAGCCAACTGACATTCATAGAGTTTCATTCAAATACTTCTCACGCACAAAGGACTCAGTGCCATAATCGAAACCTGGAACAGGACTGTACTTTACAGGAAAGGACAGAGTTTGTAATCCTGTGAGATCAGACTGACATGCCTGTAACTATTTTATAAGTCGACCTTGGTGAATGGACCAGTTTTCTAAGAGTCCCTGGATTTTGTTGTTGTTTTGAAACAGCCTCACTGTAAAGGCCAGGATGCCTGGAACTCTTAATCCTCCTGCTTCAGCGCCCAGAGCACTGGGATTACAAGTCAGCCTCATTCTGCCCAGCTTCTGGCTTGTTCGTTCAATCCTGCATACACACCAGTTAATCTGAGCCAATTTCCCAACTTGACTGTATTCCCTAAAATTACTAAGTTATTTTTCTGCTTTAGGTTGTTCTGAGTAGTTAAAGCCTTTGGTCTAGAATGAACACATCAATGAAAATGTTTCAGTTTAAATAAACTTCCTCAGGACCATCACCACCATTGTGTCCTGTATCCCACTCCCCCTAACTGCTTCCAGCATCCGGTTTCACACCACTGTGATGCTGATGTTCTGTCTTAACCTATGGTGAGGTGGTTAAAAACCCATGTGAAGGCACTTTACATATGATGACCATCACAGCACTCCACACTATAGGATATAAAGATTTTTCTTTTTAAAAACCTAAGCCAAATGATGATCATTTTTTGCTGTGGAGCCACTAGAGTCTACCATAACCAGTCCTGCTGGTGCACACATTTCTTTGCAAGCATTTGCTGAGACATTGTAAATTACTTAACTACAGCAGCAGCATACTTTCTCTCCCTTAATCTTGATCTGATCCCCAAGGGGCTATTTATTACAGATATATACAACTTGTCATTGGAAGTGAAGTTAATGTAATATGACACAAGTAGCTCACATTGTTTAATGTGTTCCAGAAAGTTAGCAAATTTAGTTCAGTGGGTACATACATGGTCTGCCTGAAAAGCAGCAGCGAAGGAGTAAGGCTAGGGGTGGGGCAGATATTAAACACTGCTCACTGTAGGTGGCCAATTAATACACTGTGTCCAAGCTGGAACAAATCCTTCCTCTGTATACATAAAGCATATAATCTCTTATCTGCTTAGGCATTATCAAATATTTTAGCAAATCCTAGTAACTTCAAACACAGGTTTAATGGAATGCAGAACATAATCTGGTTGAGAAGGTTTCAAGAGAACTACTTTGCAATGCCATTATAATCTTATCCCGTGTGGAAAGATGTCTGACTTGGCAAAACAAGACATGCGTGAAAACAACGCATGGCTCTTGCCTTTCCAAACTCAGAGCCACAAATCAGAAAAACATCACTGTGATTTTTTTCAAAGCTGAGGGTACGGTTATGGGTCTGGTTCTCAACATTTGGTTACCAGATCATATTAATTTGAGGAGAAATTCTAATAGATGACCACATCGTATTAACAGCACAATCCAGCTGGGATTTGAGCCAGGATTAATTCAACATTGTGGTTTATATCTCATCATCAAGTTAAAAGCAATACAATTAATTAGACCACAAGCATGGAAAAAATTGAAACCAACATAACCAGTAATATAGCCCTGACCAAATTCCAGTTTTCACACATACATCGACTCTAAAAATGGATCCATGTCTCCCCAAGTGAGGCTATCTTAAAAAAAAAAAAAAAAAAAAAAAAAACTTCCCGGGATGGCTGGGATATATTTTAAGCATCTTTTGCTCCTTTATATGGGATTCCACCCAGGCACTTGGGGTGGTTTAGATGTAAGATCATCAAGGAGGTAAAGGGAGAGAAGGCTCCTTTTCAGAGCGAGGCAGAGACAGCACAAAGCCACAGAGAAGGCACAGGAGGCAGCTCGGCAGAGGCAGGAGAAAGTAAAACGCTGGGAGCAGCTCTCCCCAAGGAATGGAAGCTCCAGATGAGCTTGACTTACAAACGTGATGACTCACACTTCTTATGTAACCCAGAATGCACACAGCCGAGGGGCAGAGTTATGTTGTTGCAGTAATATTTAAAACGGCAGCACCTATCTGGCTTGTTCTTAAGCAGCCGCCATGTTCCCGACTAGCCAAGGCCTGAGGCCAAGAGACCACAGCTCAGGCCGGCCAGAAGCACTGGCCCTGGCACCCACAAGACACCATCATGGTGGCCAGATCAGCCAATCCACCACGCTGTCCACAATGCTTGGCTGAGCCCAGATAATACCCACCATCCCGCGGTACCCGGTAGAATGAAGACTCTTAATACTTAACGGCTATCCAGTTAGTACATATATTTGGTAATGCTCAATTAACAAAATGCCCAAACAATTGGAATTGTTAACCGAATTAACTAACCTAGATATGAATAACTACCTGAGACTGCTAAAGACACAGAGATGTCCCCAGCCATCGTCTCTCCTACTCTTCCTCCCTTCTCCTCCCCTTCCTCTCCTTCTCTCTCTTTGCTCCTCCCACATTAACTCCTCCCCCACAGCTCCACTGAAAACAATGTAGCAGCAGCGGGAAACAATCCTGCTACGGTTTGTGAAAGGGTTATGCTTTCAGGAGAATGATGTGCGTGGTGGGTTTGCTTAGCTTAGGATGTCCAGCACCTGGAGTGCTGTGGGACCACGCGTCCCTCTAACTGTATATGGTAAGCAAAGATTTAGAATACTTATAAAACAGCCTTGGTAAGAACATCACTGGATTGTAAGAGCATGCTCAGACCAGAAGATTCATCTTTTTTGAAAAAGTGCCCAGTGGCCTCTGGCCGTATATGGCTGTAGGGAAGGTATGCTTTTGACCTTCTGGGGTCAGCAAGCTTTTCAAGTCAGTACAGCCTGCGGATGGGTTTTCTTTCTTAGTTTTTGTTACAGTGACTGACTTCTTACCTAACCAGTAACTGTGATGAACACCTGAAGTTTCCCAAATTTTAATCTCTGGCAGAACACTGTTGCAGGATTCTTGGTGCCGTTTTGGGCGACAGTGTACTGGTGCAGAGACTATCTTCAAGATGAAACTATTTACCATCATCTGCAGCCCAGCCTTTGTGCGGGTACTGCTGGCTTGCTCTCTGCTTGTGGGCAGACACAGAAAGGAGGCCTGTGTGTTATATTTTAGACAGTGCACAGACAGGCTGGTGTAAGTACGTTTTTCTGATTTATGGGCAGGCCTTGAAGCAGTCAGTGTTTCTTCTTATTAAAATTGATATAGGAATGGCCCAAGCTTTCAGTCAGGAGGCATTTCTTTCCTTTTTATTCTATACAATGTAAGTGTAATAAATTACAGTACTCCACTATTTATATTCTCCGCATACACTGTCACAGAAGTTTCCAGTCATTCCACATTAGTTAATAGATGCTATGAGGTCTGATCTTAAAGATTTGTGGTCCTTGTAAACTTTCCCTCTTATTCAGACATCCAGTCCCTGCACCTCATGTTAGTTATTTTCTCTGTGGGAGCAAGGGCACATTGTAGAGGTAGCACTAACTCCTTAATGGAAATACATGTACTCTGGTGGATATCACACTAAAATGGGCAAGATGGGAGAGATTTTGGCTTCTACCAAAATGTCTATGAGAAAAATCTCATTTTTTTCTATTGGGTTCTGAAAGGTAAGATCCTGTGTTACCATCCAATCCACTGTTTGACTTTCTACCCTCTCTCAGAAGAGTCACTACGGATTGATCTCACTTGGCTGAGGAGAAGGACAAGCAAGAGGGGATGTTATCAAGCGGGAACTCCACCACTCCACTGAGCTGCACTCTTACTCCTGACAGCCAGCTGGAGCTTACAGAGTTTAAGTGTCCGGAGCACACAGAGTTTGTCTACCTTCAAAGGCCACACAAGCCCTGCAGAAGTGCACAGGATCTCCTGTGGAGTGTTGAAGGCGCATTTCAAGTATCAGCTGGTGTCTGACCTGCTGAAAAATTTTCCAGTTGCAATCTTGTTCCACAGAAGTATTTGCAGAGAGCCTGCAAAACGTAAACAAAACCAAGAATCATAAGAATATTCGAATTTTTAAGCTTAAGAAATTATTTTGACTGTATGATTCTGATTAAGGTTTCTAAATTAAAAAACAAACCCTCATAGAGTAAGTGATGGTTTATTCAAAGTCAGTGGTTTTCAAGTAACATTCCTGAGGTCCTCAACAGGAGATCAGGCTAGCCAGGGCGGGTACAGAGAGTTGATCAGATTCTGAAACTGTGGTTCTTGCATTCCTTAAAGTTCATCGTAAGACATCACATGACAAAAATTCTTCTGCTTAAAAAACTACAAAGTATAAATTCTAGAATAATGTGCGACTCGATGAGAGGGAAATTTAGAATTACTGTCTGCAGCAGTGGACTTACTTTATATTTCCAAACCAAATTTAAGAAGACTAATAAAAATATTCTCAGCATGCATCATGAGAAGATCAATTTGTAAGTAGCCTGGAGAAAAGGGTGTTTGTGATGATTTCATATTCCACTGAATATAAACATCATAAATACATTTTCACTGGGGAAGAACATAAATAATGGAGATTCTTTTAAATAACCTATAGGTCTATGAGTCACTTTTTTATAGACATGTAGAAGTAAGATATAGTCAGTGTGTGTGAGGTATGCTTCTGTGTATGTGTGCACAGAGGAAAATCTTAGATGTTGTGCTTTAGGCACTGTCAACTATTTTTGTTGAGGTGGCTTCTCTCATTGGCCAGGAACTCAGTAAATAGGTGGGGCTCCTGGATCTGTCTATCTCTGCCTCCCCAGTGCTGGGATTACATGAGCAAAGCACCACACACAGCCTTTTAAAGTGGGTCCTGAGCTTCAAATTCATAAGAGAGCTCAGCAAGTAAAATCATTTGCCCTGCTAATCCACAGCCTCAAATTGATCCCTGAAACCTTCTGTGAAAGGGAGAATCAATTGACCTCTGACTTCCACATGTACCCCGTGGCACATGAGTATGTTGTATGTACACACACACACACACACACACACACACACTAATAGCATTTGTAAAAATCTTTGCTTAAGGAGGAAATAAAAGAGAGGTCAATACTTTATTGGTCTAAAATTTGAAGAGGGTTGACACGGTCAGGACCTTTACAGGTTTGGCTGGCTCCCTTTCTGTTTCCATTTTACATAGGGACAATATTTGTTACAAAGTGTGACTATTTCTTGGGCATGAAGACAATAATAGCTCCTGGAAATTAAATCTACATCGAGAATGTTATTCACACTGGTCTACCTTTCACTTTTTTAACATCTTTTCCATTATTTCTCAAAGAAAATAGTTATAAAGCAATTTCTACTGTGAGAATAAAGGCCAAATAATCAGTTAGGAAAGAATTGTCTTAATGAACTGTCAAGCCTCAGCTGGACTTCCCAATGTAAACTAAAAGAAAATGCCCATAGCTTCTGCTAAATTAATTCTTACTACACACGCTGAGCCAAAGGTTATCTAGTCTGTCTGCAGTATTTTAAAAAGGCATGACTAGTCAACTGGAGGCCCTAAGAAGTGGACTTGGGGGTGGGGTGGGTAGATGAACACAAATTTGAGTGTCAAGATCTACTAGAATTTTCTCCAAATGTATTTTAGATTAAGTATGTGGAGTTATTGGATCTATTTACAACTCAAAGCTACTGAGAGCATTCAAAACCAGTGGGATAGAAATTTGTCCATTGAACAATAAAGGAATTGAAACCATCAGCTTGATGGTAGAAATGAAGTCTCTCCTTTTCTCCTAACCAGGAATGGGCATGACAGTGAACTGATACTCATTGGGTTAATTTTGAATCCTTTGTCTTCCTTTATTACTTCCTCTCAGGGTTGGATACTTGCTCTTCCACTTACTCCCACAGCGTGTTTTAAATCATCTATAACATGGAGAAGTCATCTGCAACATGGCCTCTCTGTGTGTTTCTTCCTTAACACTGTTATTACAGAAAGAAACCTTTTTTCTGTGCATGCAGTGAAGTCATAGTTAAAGGATAGATACACAACTATGATTATTGATTGAATTATCAGAAACAATAAATAAATAAATAGGAAGAGAACAAAAAGTTACCCCTGTTGGGTACTGTCATTATAATGACAGATAACACAACCATTCCATCTATTCTTTGTGTGTCTCTTTTGTAGGACAGTAGACTCAAGGTGACAAGAAGTTCTTACTTAGCTATAGCAATTAAAACACCTGCTATCAACACCCCTCTTAGCCTTGCCATATTATTTAAGAGAATTATCGCCCACAGCCTAAAATATTCCTTTTAGGTAAAGGATCATTAAGGGTTAATGACCCTATGCCTTACTTGAAGCCAAGACTTATTTCTCATCAACCATCAGCTTCCCCCTTGGAGTCCTGAAACCCATGATTACTGTTTAATTTAAACACAATCTACCAGGCTTGCAGAATGTTCTTATCTCTGTCCTTAAAACATAATGAGCAGATTTCAGCGAATGTAATCAGCTGTTTACGTATCAACTGCTTCTTGGAAATAACAGGAACTGCGTCTCTCATTTCATAGAATTTGCAAACAGTCTTCTAAGAGGTCAGCGCCCACTGGTTCTTTCCTCCATGGGTTGACACACATGCATATGTACTTAGGGTCGCATATTTTAAAATTAGCAACCAAGGGAAAGTTTCATCTCAGTGTCCCCTCTCCTGCCACTTTGTTCTCTGCACAGACTTAAAACAGGGAAAGTCACTTGTCTAGACTGTCTGGTGAGAGTCTGGCTCATGCTTCTTCCGGCTATTTGATAATGATTTTAGAAAGACTTTGGAATTTTAAAAATCAATGGCATTAAATGTATCATGAATTTTTTAAAAAGTTTCACTTTGCAAATATTTACTGCTGCACAAAACTTTGTTACATTTCTTCAGTCTACTTGCTAATCCCCTGATTAGACAGTTCAGTTCGTACTTGGAGGAGTCACGGAAAAGAATCATTGTGCCCGCCAAGGTAAATAGACCGTGCATGTCTTTCAGAATTCCGGGGTTTTTTCTTCAATAGCTTTTATTTTTGTTTTCTGATAAAAATAAATGATGTAGACTAACAAGCCACTCATTGATCTTTGACCTCTTTGGCAACATCAAAAGCATTTTAAAAGCCAATTAGTGGGAATACAGAGAAAAGGTCATTTTATTACAGCACTCAACATTACAACCGTTACATCGTACATAGATTCAACTACCCCATGGCTTTCATTAGAAAAATAAAAAGGAAAATACTTCCATCATAAAGCAGAGAGATACTTGCATGCACAGACATCTCTCTCTCAGACTTAAAACAACGTCTTCCTGAACACAGCCCGCACTAGGAGCCACCATGATTGCCGTCTTCATCATCCCTTTATATGAGCCAGAGACAGCTCTGATAAATAATGCGCGCTGATAATCCCCAGGCTAATTTTAGCCATTGGCTTTAATTGCTTTCTTGAAACTGCTTTTGATGGGACTGTTTTAGAAGATGTAATCCATAAAAGATTAAAGATTTGCTTTTAGTTTCTTTCTACCTTTTCTTTCCCGGTCTTGGTGACGGTAAGCTGGAGAACAGAGGAGAGTTAAAATCAGGGCACAGAAGACTACAGAGCTGAAATAAACCTTCAGAAATCAAAACAATTATTCCATCAAATAGTTACTCCATGTGTTTTTAATTAAGTTCATAAATGGTATGTTTTCTAAGAATCATGTGTGTGTGTGTGTGTGTGTGTGTGTGTGTGTGTGTGTTGATGCTACGATTTAAACCCAGATTTTATGTATTCTGGGCAAAGTGCTTTACTACTGAGCTACACCTTCAGCCTGTGTGTGTGTGTGTATGTGTGTGTATGTGTGTGTATGTGTGTGTATGTGTGTGTATGTGTGTATGTGTGTGTGTGTAATTCTGTTTTGATTCGATTTGGGAACCTGAGGTAGTAAAGCACTGGGGTAGCCATGCCTAGGACAATACAATGAAATAAAAGCACAGTTAATGTTCTAGAAAGTTGCAGTGTCTCCTTGAATGCTACATTCTGCCAAGTCATTTTATACTTTGTGCTTGGTCATGATATCCTTTAGCCTGCTCCATTAGAAATGGTAGAAATTTTAATAGCAAAAATATTCTGCAATTAAAAGACCAATATATTACATTTAAAAATGTGAACAGTAGATTTTCTAAGCATGATAAATATTGCATATTTTTCATATGCATATTACACAAAATAAACAGGTATATAACAGGAAAGTCACCCCAAACCCACTAGAACAAAAAGCTAAGTACATTCTGAAATGAAGCATAATACTGTAATGTAAAACATATGTGGGGCTGGCAGAATAAAGCCATCAAGGTCGCGTGTAATACACAAGCTCAGGTATTGAAAACCTGTATTGGACTTTGATTTTTAGAGTAGGAATTTCCAGCTCTTTCCTAAATGCTTTTTCCTTTAAAGTACAAGCAGACTCCAGTCATCAGAACCAGATGCTGGTGTCTTTCTTGTTCAGTGGAAGTTACCAATCGAGTTTGAAAGACCCAAAACATTTGTGTGAGAACTTGACTATGCCTGCAATCAGGTCATGTTCACCTGGCATGCGCACCAAGGTCTGTTAATGCCTTTGAAACAGAAAAGAAGTCAAGGCCATTCTGATCACATTTTTCTCTTTAACTCTCTTAAGTTGAAAATTTATTTGTTCGAAATTTCACATGCTTGGGCAGCACCCAAACTTCCTGAGTGTTTTCAAACTGCTGACATTCAGAGGATAGATATACCTTCTACACTCCGATCTGCTCTGTTGACTGCTTGATCCAGTTGATGGAGTACAGTCAATGGTCAAAGGACTAGGGCTGTCCCTGAACTGTCTGCAGTTGTTGGACAGCCCCAAAGTCACCTAAAAGCAACATGGTGGGCGTCATGGGGTCATACTGAGTGCTCACATGGTTACGAGAAAAAAACAGGGTTCTCAATTCCCTCACTGACCGTCTCTTCAGTATCAAAATATTCTGTGTACTGCTTCTTCCAACTCAGTTCAAGTATTTACATAAAGTCCTTTCATTATCATTTAAGGCTTCTATAATTCACAAAAATAATATAAATTCAGAGAATAAGTAATTAACTTCAAAACCATGTTTGGCCCCAAGAATTCACATATTGGGATAGAATTTATCAAAAATGTCAATTATTTGTTAATTTTCTGATGTAATGTATGGAGCAGGGAACATAGTGTTCTCTGTATAGCAAATATGTGTGTCTATATTACCTAGATTCCAATGCTATTCATAATTTCACTTATAAATAGATAGGTGCTCTAGAATTATTAGCTCTGTGGTGGTGGACAGAACAGTGGTCCAGACTTAGACTATCTTTGACTTCAGTGGAGAGAATGCTCATAAATTAGTGTAAACAAATAATTAATTGGGAAGAGAATATGTCTAACGAAGACTGGGCAGAATAAGGTTGTTTTTCTTTGTAGGTGGTACTATAGTTTGATATATGTGTCAACTTGAATGGACCCTAGGGTGCCCAAATATTTACTCAGACACCACTCTAGTTATGGTCACAATGGTGGTTTATGATGAAATTAGCTCTGATTAGCTAACAACTGAATAAAGCAGAGAGCCTTCCCCAGAGAGTTAGGGATATACACTGGAATTCTAAACTGCCACACAGGTCAAAGGAGAAAGCCCACATGGAGATATTTTAAGCTAAATTAAAATTAAAATTTTACCACAGTATGATAAAATTTGTTGTAATGTTTTAACATTTAAGACAATGATAATGTTTAGGAAAAAATTCACACTTTTTAGGTGTTTATATTAGAAATCATGGATGCTTAAGATCAACTGTTTTAGGCTTTTCACCTTAAAATGAAGGGAACAGAGTGAAAATCAAACTCAGAGATTAGAGAAGGAGAAAAGAAAAAAATACACAATGGACCAATAATGGAAATTAGTGGAACTAAACCTAGTTCCTTAAAACCAATATCATGAATGAAAGGGTGCCTTCGTAGTATATACTACAGAAATTTAATTTATAGTAACAAATTATAATACACCAAATAATTTTTGTGCTTAGATTTAAAAACAAAAATATTCCTTGAAATAAAAAAAATTACTCATGGTTACTAGAGAAGAAACAAAAATACTTGAATCATTATCCTCCTCTCCTTGCCTGTCTCTCTCTCTCTGTATCTCCCTATCTCTTTGTCTCTGTCTCTCTGTTTCTGTCTCTGTCTTTCCATCTCTGTCTCTCTGTCTCTATCTTTCTCTGTGTATGTGTGCCTACCATGTGTATGTGCCTGTGTATATGTGCCTGCCAAGTATGTGAACACATGTATATGTGTATATGTGTGTGTACCTGCCATGTGTGTATACATGTGTATGTATGTGTACATATAGAGAGGCCAAAGGTTGACATCAGTTGTTTCACACTCTTCCTTTCCATCTTAGTGTAGAAATAGGATCTTTCACTGATCCTGGGACTACTAATTCATCCAGACTGGCTGATAGACAATCCCAGTGATCCTCCTGCTTCTGACTTCCCAGAACTGGAATTATAGGCGCACACTGCCCCATTAAATGTGAGTGCTTTTTCTAGGGATCTGGACCCGGGTCCTCACTCCTGAACATCAAGTATTTTAATAATGGAATCACCCTCAGCATTAGAAGAAAATCAATCATTAATACCTTTGGTGAAATTAGACAGTTGTTATAATACAAGAAATTAGCAGCTCAAGTTTAATAATACGTAAAAGTAATTATAACAGATTGTTATAGAATACTCTATTATTGAAACATAAAACTGCATATGATTAAAGCCAACCAATGCCATGCATTGTATTGAATGGGAAATACAATTGCTTCGACTTGTTATAGAAAAATCACTATCAAAACCCATTATTATTCATAATAGAAATTCTCAAACCAAGAACAATAGAAGCAAACTCCTACCCTGAAGAGGACACCTGTGCAGCCTTGCCAATTACTATGCTGCTCAGTGGTGCAAGTACAGCTATTTCCTCTACACAGGATACCTGGTGTCAGCATGTACTGTGGCCCAGAGGCCATCAAAACTGGCAGGATCCAGCAACAGAGAATCAATAAGAATCATCTAGAAATAAAGATGGCATGTTTTGAATCTGAAATGTCCCCCTGCAAGCTCACTGTGAATGTTTTTTTTCTAGTTGGTGGCATGGTTGTGAGAGGCCATGTTACCCTTAGTAGGTGTGACTTAGCTGGAGGAAGCAGGTCACTAAGGATGGATCCACCTGAAGTGGAAACCTAAGGGTTCTTTGGAAAGTCAGTTAGATGTTGTTTTGCTGGTGCAAACACATGAAGGAATGTTCTTTAAAGTGGACACGGGTATGAAAGGCAGAGGCAGACTTTTGTGAAAGAACGTTTCGCTGAAGCAGACACAGGAGAGGATGTTCTGCTAAGGCAAGCACATGAAAGGACATGTGATGAAAGATTCTTTGCTGACAACAGGCACATATTGGTCCACCTTGCACTGTGTAGTTGAGCTGAATTTGTTGGGGCTCCATAGAGAGACACACCACAAAACTTCTGGTGCTGTGCTGCAGTTTGTTGCTGCTTCCTCTGACTCAGGCTGAGTGGATGCACATGCAAGACCTGCACTGAGGCAAGGCCCATGCTGAGACAAGACCTGTGGAGGACATGTGATGTTTGGAAGGTATAAACAGTACTCTACAGAGTGACAGAGACAGAGCTTGGCTTGCTGGTACAGGTAACTGTGCAAGCTTGTGGGTCTTCACCGATCTTTGCTTCCCTGAGAAGCACAACCAAGAACTTCTCCTGGTGTTCCTCCTGGTTCCTTCTGCTGACTGAGACTAGGCTGAGGCCTTACTGTCTCTGCTAGGTCATGTCACCACTGTTGCTAACCTGACTCTACCAAATTGGGCTGCTGGCATATTCATGAAGTGTTTGTGAGTGGACCAAGCTGCTGTTGCTAACCTGTGAACTGAACTGCTGATTTTCAGACAACACAGATGGGAGTTGCTCCAAAGAACCTTTCTAAACAGGTCCACTTCCCCCATCCATCCCCCCCCATATCCTTTCATTTCCACTACCTCTGGTAGTGGGCTACAAGAGAGGTTAAACCATTTAAGAATCATCATTAAAAGTAAGATATAAAAAAATTAAAGTTACAGATGGTGCCCAACATGGCTTGGACATGATGGGTAACTGCTTCTAATGTAGAGGACATGGTAGATTATGAGGGGTTAACAATGTTACTTAAAGAGACTGACAAAATGGCAGCTACTGCCGCTAAGCGGTATCCTGCCTTTCTTCCTGACCAGATTTTTAGGTTTTGCTTTGTCATTTTCATATATACTGTTTTTAAAAAATTTATTGCAAAATCTGACAATTCTGTTCTATTAGGGAAGATTACAGAGTTGGCTATACATTTATAAAGTTTACAGATAAAGATAAAAGTGCTTGAAAAACAAAAAAGGACCAATGGGAAGAGAAAATAGTTAAGGCTTGATAAATGACAATGAAAATGAACCACACAATAAAAACAGAAAACAAATAATGCTGGAAGGTAAACTGCATCCAGCCCTACTTCTGGGGCCTGAAGAAGCAAGAAGTGACACATGTACAACAGGTTAAGGTACAGCCAAGCACACCACCAGAGAACTTGTGTGGACCTGCACAGGTACCTTCAGTCTTCCCAATCTGTGCAACATCTACCTGCTAACAATGGTGGACAGGCTTATAATAAATTGACTTGGAGACCGATACAAATGCCATATTTAAAGCATTTTAAAGAGGCTGTGATATTATATGGCTTACATTCTTCCTTTGCTAAAGAAATTCTAAATACCTGAACAACACAGCACAGGGTTATTCCACAAGATTTGAAAGGATCGGTGTCAGCTGTTCTAAAAGCTGGTCAGCAATTACAATGGTTGTCATGACAGAGGCATGAAGGCATGAAACTAGTACATAATTTAGTAAGGGGAATAAATGTCACTAAAGACCAGGTACTTGGTAAAGGAAGTTATGCTGAATTACAAGAAATCCAATCTGATGATGGTATAATTAAACAATGTTATATTACAGCTTTAAGAGCTTGAGATTTGGTTGAAGAACCTAGAAAAAAATCTACCTCATTTACTAAAATAATACAGGGTTCTAGAAAAGCCTTCACAAAATTCTTACAGAGGTTGAGTTCAGCTAGACATAGAGCTATAACAGACCCTAAAACCAGACAGTCATTGATAAAAAAATATTGACATTTAAAAATACAGTTACCATATATACAACACAGACTGGAGTTGCTCCAAAGAACCTTTCTAAACAGGTCCACTTCCCCTGTATCCTTTCTTTCCCACTACCTATGATGGGTGGTGGGCTACAAGAAAGATTAAAACATTTAAAAACCATCATTAAAAATAAGATTTAAAAAGAAAGTTAAAGTTACATCAGCCTTTACAGATTATGGCTCTGACCCCTTCCTGCAGCCTTCTGCTTCTGGTTGTAATGGCTCCCCACTGGTTACAGTCTGGCGTGATAACCTTTCAAACTGTGAACCACATTAAACACTTCCTTACATTGTTTCTGTCAGTGTTTTGGTCACAGCCATGAAAATGTAACTAACCCACAGAGGCAAAGCTCTTACCTAGCCTATCTATGGTAAAAATAAACAATAATAATAATAATAATAAAACCCATAAGTACTTTCTATTTAATTTTCTGTGTGGTTTTACCTGTTAGGTTCCAGTTCTCAGCTTATGCTCTTCCCAACCCAATTCTTCAAAATGTAAGAAAAAAACCTATTACAATACTACAGCAAAAGAATTCAAGGGCCTGAAGCCATCACAGGGATGGGAAGCACAGGACTTGACAATTCGAATCTGGTCCGATTGCAATGTGATAGTAAAAGACCAAGCCAGCTCAGCTCTTAGACCTGTGGCATTAACTGGCTGAAAAGTGGTCTTCATAAGCACAATAAGACTATGCCAGCCCATTTCCAGTGCTTTTAGAAAGCAAATGGCAGCAGAAGGCAGCTGTATTTGAGGATCATTGAAATAGAACATAGAGGGAGAAGCTTTCAGGTTCTTATCAGTGTTTGGGCTACTGGCTAGGACCCACATGCATCTACATTGAGACAGCCTAGATAAGAAGGAATGAAAAGCTATTGACTTAACTCAGCATAATTCAGTACATAACTGAACCAAACTATTTGAAAAGGTCTTTTGTGTTGCCTTTACTCTGCGGGTATAGTCAGTTTCCTCTTGAGCCTCTATCTGGACCTCACTGATGGGAGAATGCTGAGGTAAGTGTTTTTTCCACGTCATGGCTGGGATGGCCCTTTGATAATACAGTCAGCACAATAGAAAGGGACTTCAGTATTTGGAATCCGAGGAAAGGTGAGTGGGCGGGACTATTTACAGAGTAGACATGGCTTCTCTTCAAAATTTTAGGGGGGGGGCATGTCAATCCAAGGTTCTGTTTTCTGAGTATAGTGCCCACTCTTTAAATCAATCAACACAGAGGCAGTTTTAGAACCACTACCTCCAGATTTCACATTTAAAAATCTCCATCAGGTACTCTCCTGGCAGAAATGGATCAACCAAGGGAACCAACTCATTACTCCATTTCTTCATCAAAGAAAAATGAAGTGTCTTTTCTATACCTATATTTAATGTGATGGCTATTCCACTTTAAAGACCTTACCTTTCTATAGGATAAGCACTGAGGGGAACACTGAAGAAGATATCAACTATCTAGTGATGTTATTTCCAACTTTCAGAGGTTTTTCTTCACAGGCGTGATGTGGTGTAAGAGGAAAGCGGTGTAGCTGGGTTTCCCTCATTAGAGTTAATGCTTACAGGGAGTGATTTGGGCCTCTCTGTCTTTACAGGCACGAGGATATCATTTCCCTTTTCCTATTCACACAGTTGTGTATACAAGAAAACCAGAGCCTCATTTCTGGTTTTGCCTTTTCTCCTCATGGAACTTTGCCAATGTTCTCAATTTAATTTAAGGCATAAGTGCAATGGGCTGACTTTGGCTTCACTTGAAAGTCACATATTCATGAGGATAAAAGAGAAACGTTGTGCAGATTCTGAGAGCCCACAACCTATTCTGTTTCAGTTGATAGCTCTACTTTCTTCAAATACACTGCACACTTTAAAGTCCGTTATGTATCTTTGTGAATGGGAATTGAAGAATTTGTGGCAACATTAAACATATGAGGGAACTGAGGAGCTCTTAATGGTCCGTATCTTGTGTTGGTAGTCCTATTTGGTATTCTTTTCATGAGGTCAGGTTATGTTGGCTACAGAAATAGAATATTGGCATTGAAAAATACAGTCAGGGGCTGGTAAGTAGCAAAAAAATTCTAGCTCTCTCTCATTTCTCACTGATATTCTTTCTAGAAGATACTGAGAACCTTATATCTGAAGGAGTCTGGCCTTCCAAATATGTTGGCGGCTTTGGCCTCCACTTGAGTCCTGGCTGGTATAGAATCTATCTTTCTTTGAAGGCCACTCCAAGACTTGAACAGATGAAATGGTTTCTATCTGCATCTGTTTTGCTTCCCAGGTTCTATTAGATTCCCTCATGGAAACCTTGCCAGTAATAACCTCTGTGGGGAGGAAAGGAGGTGGGAGGGGCAAAGAGAGGATGCAAATCTGACTTTATATTTTAGAGTTTGAAGAAAGAAAATGGAACTTAGTGTGGCATTCCCAATAAACATTAGGTGATCACACCCAAATGTTTTCTTACAAGACAGGAGTGAGCCAGCTTGATGGGTCCAAGTCCGTTATCACGTCACAATGTGGTTTGATGCCAAAAACCAGCAAGGGGTTTCATCCATTGGTTCTGAACTACAGTGATGCCTCCGGGTGAACTGTTTCTGTGCTGCTTCTAGGCGTTTAATCCAGTCAGTATATTCTAAAGCATTAGAAGCCTCCATGATGCGAGAATTGCATTGAACTCAGCAGACACGATGCTGGAAGAAGAGCATGGGGAAGTTAGTACATTTATCGGAAACCAGAAGATTCAGTCTGTGTTTCTGAAGGTAAGTGCTACAGGTCTCCAGAGTGAGAATCACAGAAGGACCTTTGTGAAAGGCATGTTTCCTGACTCTGAGAGTCAGAAACTTGGAGGCCTTGAAAGCCAGTCCTGAGGAGTCGGGCTTCTAAAATAAAGTTTCCTTAGGAGCTGCAGAGATGGCATATGAGGACTGAGTCAAGTCTCCAGTAACACATACAAAGCTGAGCACGGAGCCATGGTTGCCATCCTAGTACAAAGAAGGTGGAGGCAGGAAGAACCCTGGAGCAGTCAGGAGAGCTGAATAGTAAACGCCAGGCTCAGTGAGACTGTTCTCAAAAACCAAGGTAGAGAGCAATTGAGAAACTATACTCCACTGTGATATAATCCTCCACATACATTCATATGTATGTGCGCACACACACACGTACACACAGACACACACACAGAGACACACACACACTCACATGCACACACGCACACATGCACACAAATACACACAAATCCCTTGAATATGCTCACATACATAAGCGTTTGATAACCACTGGGGCAGAGGAGCTGGACGGCAAGCTGCCAAGACCTGATGGGTTGTCACACAGTAGACTCAGAGTTAAGGCATGAGGCCTTGGTCCAAGGATGGAACTAAAACTCCAGGGCATCACATTTCAGAGTCACCAGCCCTTGAAGCCGTAAGTAAGTTTTCGTCAGAGGCTGTTTTTGTTTCTTCTCCATACCCTCAATTCCTAACGAGTGCATTCAGTTCGTAGGTGCTGGGTAAATATTTGTGGAATGGATGGATGAATGAATAATTCTTACTAACGGCTCATTTGTTCTGATTTGATGGAACAGTAATTGATTTTACCTGGTAAGCCAGCACTCTTTCCACTTTAGCATTTTTTCTAACTTACTCACTCACTCACTAACCAAGTTTCTGTTTCTCTCTTCTCTCTCTCTCTCTCTCTCTCTCTCTCTCTCTCTCTCTCTCTGGAAAATATCATTATTACTATGTGTGATAAAGTAAGGTAGGGTAGATTTAGCCTGCTTTTACTTTGTATGCCCCACTTGTGTCACCATGGGTTGTAGGTGAGTGAAGGTAATCAGAGTTGTGGCTTTTCACATGTGGTTAAGTCTGAAAGGTAACCACTGGTGACCTCCGCTCCTTTCCCTACCCTAGTCCAGCTGTCACATAATTAACACTTCCCTTTATGGAACAGCATCTGGGGAGCTTGCTGATAAAATAACTACCTTGGGATTCAAATGTTGAACAGCAGCTAGATGGGAGGTTATAACTCCATTGGCACTTTGGAGTCCCAACCTGCCAAGGCTTGACCCTTACTGTCACCTAAAAGATCCTTTGAGCCACTTCCTTTGACCAGGAAGTCAGGTCAAGGGAAAGTATAGGAACGTATGCATTAGGTGTACAGACTTGTATACAGGAAAAAAGTGTGAGCTCTGCCAAGGAACACAGAGCGAGTAATTGGAACACTCCTGCCATGCTGGAGTTTTCTTTCAGAACTTTGCACGGTGTTAATCTTCAACTATTTACTTATTTTACTGTTTGCTAATTCTATTTTAGTTTGCAATAAACCCTTTCAGCAGCAGTAGGTTGAAGAAAACTCAACTGTATGTTACAGGAAAGTTTAAGTTTTCATTTCAGTTCAAAAAATACCGTTTGTCATTTATCATCTACAGAAGGGCCAGAATGATGTCACTGGCCACACGAAAACCAAAAAACACAAATCTCCAGAAAAAAAATGTTTATTTTTAATTAGACCAAACTATATGAAATTGCCATTTTGTGGTTGAAAAAGCAGAGATTTATGCGATTAAATAATTTAACACTTCATAAGTAAGTCTTTATTGTAGGATGGCGATTTATCAGAATCTGCAGAAGATTCGTTTATCCTTTTGATCTGACTTCATTGACTCAAATATCTGTTCCTATAAACTGATTTTACTCATTTTCCATTCCAATATTATTCATATGCCTTAGTAAAAGTTGATGTTGAAGTCTAGAGAGATGGCTCAGCATTCTTACTGCTCTTCCTGAGGATGTGGATTCAGTTTCCAGCATCCATATGGTGGCTCACAATGGTGGGTAGCTCTAGTTCCAGGAGATTTAATTCCCTCTTCTGGCTTCCAGCGACATTACAGTCATATAATACACAATAAAAGCAGACAAATGCTCATACACATAAAATAAAATAAATCTTTATAAAAATGATACTGACTTCATTAATGGTATATCTTTACAATTATTTTAATGGGACCAATCTTTAAATCAGATGCTTCCACTTAAAAAGCAGTTCAGTGTACCAGAGCTCCCTATACTATGACATATGCACCAGAAGATAATGGCAATGTGCATTCAAACTTTGGAAAACCAGATCACTGTTTAAAGCAATATTTATTTGAATGAAAAAAAGCTGTAAAGGAGAAATATACTTAGAATTAGTTCTTACATACAGACAATTCATAATCACTTCTATACTTAGTGAGGCATTCAGTAGCAGAGAGACAATGGACAGTTTTTAACATATGCAGATACATACACATGGAGCAATAGTGCTTAATAGTATAATAATGAAGCCCATATTGAACAAGAGAAACAATTTTATTCATCCACTGATTTTATTTTCTCTCAGTTCAATAAACAGTGCAAAACTCATATCACTGAATGGGTTTTTAATGACACCGTCCTTTTTCTGTTATGGATATCCCAGTTTTGATGATGAACTACACCACAGTCTTCCTTCAGTGGTTCATGACAGCTGTCCTAAAAAGCAGAGAGCTGCCTGATATGAGACGTTTTGAAGAACAAAATAAAATGAGCCCTATTAAGGGATGCTGTGCATCTTATGTCCTAACTAGGAAAGTCCTACCACCCCAGGCCTCAATCCATCGCATCCTGTCTATACATCTGTTGTTATGAAGAATACAACCATCTCTTATTAAGTGAGAAACAGAGGAAAGGAAGAGAAAGTAGGAAGGAAGAAGACAAGGTGAACACAAATGGATGCACGAAGGAAGAGAGCAGAAAGGGGGTTTGAGTAGAAATCTACAAGCTGTTGTGCTGACTGGTTGCTGTTGTCTTGACTCATCTCTAATTTTCAGCTACAAACTCCACTACACCCAGTCTGTTGTTATTAAATGGCCTTTCTGCCCAAGCATGGTCAGGAGCTCATGCACAGCAATATTGGTTGGTGGCTAAGAGGCAAAGGAAGGTACTGAGTGTCCCAGGCCAATGAAGGCAATTGGTAGCTGTGGGTGACACAGACAGCCAGAGATGAATTAGGCTGGAGGTGGCAGCTCAGTGGTGATGGCACTGTGGACTCAGGACACTTCCTTGGTAGCTGTTACAGAATTTTCAGATCACACAATGTTGACATCTCACTGGTGGCAAGAGTACAGGTGGGAGCAAAGTAGGGATCTGTTTTCTGTGGAGGCCTCTTCTTTACAGGATGCTAACATTCATTGTTGCAATGAGCAGAGAAAAGCAGCCTGTCAGACCAGATCAAATGAGAGTTTCACACCTGGACATGAGGTCCTCCCAGGAAGTAACCAAAGCTTGTCTTCCTGAGTGCCTGTGTCTTCCCGAGTGAAAGATATATATATATATATATATATTATGCTTTGGAAAGACTGAAATCTGAAATAAAATTACATATCACTAGTGGTCGCCACAGATGATATTAGTAAGTGCTCATTAAATTATAGGTTCTGTGATTATTGCTTCATTGACTTAACACATGCCTTAGTTGATCCCAAATATCTGCAAGGTTCTGAGACAAGTGAATTGAAAGGTGAATCTGATGAAGAACTAGTTTCTGGGTGATGGGGACATTGGACTTTTTGCCTCTTTGAAGACATGTGATACGGCTAGTCTCTATCACTTGTGCATGGTCATTTGACTGAATTCATCAAAGTTCATATCCCAAGACCAGATCCATGAGCACGTTGAGTTACTTCCCCTCAGAGAAGTTGCTGAATGGGAGCATGGAGAGTGACTGAGGTAGATTTATAACGATGCAGACATGTGGAATGAGGTCTGCTACCTTCTTACATTAGCAACTGTCTCTAAATGGAGTTCTCTCTGAATCATTTTTATCTTACAGTCTTGACTCTGAGTGTATGTTCTCCATAGGTGTCAGAGATACCTTACTGTAATCTAGAAAAATAAGCCAGTGTTGCTTTGTCACAGGAGACAATGGAAGGGTGATCATAGCACAAGGAGTTGGTGAATTGCACTTGGGTGTAGGCATTGCCCTGCCTCACGTGGTTTGCCACTTCTGAGCTGCCTGCTGCCTGCTGCCCCTAAAGAGGAAGGACTCTGTGTCCCTCCTTCTCTGGGAACATATTTGAACCACCAAGGAATCACTTACTTTCTAGCACTAAGATCTGGCATGACCTTCTCTCTAAAGATGAGATAATACTCTGACTCCTGAAACAGAGATGATGCACACCCTTCTTGGGCTCCAGTATGCTTTCAATACACTGAAATCATATAGAAAATACCATTTTTGGTCATTTATGAGTATATAGATGTGTCTTTCTGCTAAACTACTAGGACATTTTGTAGTTTTGAGGTTATTTTCCTAGCATGTCAGGCAGTACCTAGCATATCCATTGAAATTAGTAAAAAAATAAATGTGGAATGGGGGTGTGGATAATGAGTGAGGTTGACTGTAATGATACAGAGATGGAGGATCAATTCTGCAACCTTGGCAGTTCTTCCTGCGTTATTAAGTGTCTCTGAACGGACTTCTCTTTGAACTGCTTTCAATCTCACAATTTTGATTCTCTTACATTCTCTCATACGAAGAAGAAGAAGAAGAAGAAGAAGAAGAAGAAGAAGAAGAAGAAGAAGAAGAAGAAGAAGAAGAAGAAGAAGAAGAAGAAGAAATCCCTACTTTCTCCTGCCCACCAGACTGAACAATGAACTTGGGTTTCAAGAGTCAGCTGCTGCACTCCATATACTTTAGAGAACACCTACCAGACATTTTTATTTGCCTAAAAACATCACATTGATTTGTCAACACGTCCAAGTTCCTGAAAGCCTCCATTTTCCTTCCCACCACTCCCAAATCTTATGACAATTTTAATTCTCCCATGCTTCACCCTAGCAGCCATGAGCAGGCCTCTTGCATGGGCTTCCACCCTGTCTCTTCCCAGCTGCTGACGATCCTTGCCTCCTCCTGTATCCACCATTAACCTCTCTTCCTTCTTGGGTTATTTTTCTGACATGTTCTGGCATGTTGGTATTCTGTTTGCACAGCAAGTCATTGTTCTGAATTCCCTCTGTCTTCTCGGCCATATGATCCTGTGATACTAATTTTTTCCATCTTTGTCCTTCTCCACAGAACTTTTAGATTACATTTAAACATGTTCAGACTTCCTTTGTCTTCAGGAAGTTGTCACCAGATTCCACATACTTATCTGGCTGCCACTCAAGAGTCAGCCAACCGTTGGTATATCTAAACCCTCATGGCAGTTCTTTAATGCCCTCCCATCTGAGACAGAACCTAAAGATTTGAGAGAAATGTCAAGTGTGAGCATGGAGTCCAAGTCAGCCAGTTCTCTCCCCAGGATTTGATAAAAAACTTTCCCTCAGTCCTCTTTCTTCAACACCAGATAGTTAATCCTCATTGCTGGTCTATGCTGTGCTTGCTTACTTCCTGTTTCCAATAAATCACGGACTTATCACCACCTTCCCAATTCCATGCTACCCCGACATCACACTCTAAGCATTGGGAAATATTCAGTATAAAATATAAGAGGCACCTTGGGAAATGCAAATGTTTAACAGTTCCTTGGTGTCCATTCTCTATGTTTCTGTCATCTCTGACCACAACAACATTGTAATGTTTTTCATTTCACAGACAGGAGATGAGTAAAGGAGGGTTTTTTGTTTTTTGTTTTGTTTGTCACGCATGGCTAATCAGTGACTAGAAGGCACCAGCTAAGTATGCAATCTTCTATTACTTAAAACATTTTACATAACTTACATAATTGTGTATGCATATGCAATAAATAAATGTTCTGCTAGCTAACAATATTAAATCTCCACAAAAGTTTCAAAGTTTGTGAGGTACAGGGAGACGGTGTGCACACACTTGTACTAATGAGTTGGTAGGTATGTGAGCTCAGTACACACTAGCAGGGAGTGCTGGCAGTGACTTAGCTCAGCAAGACTGGAGGAGTCCTTAAGACCTCCTGAAGTGTGATGGTGCACAGACACAATGATGCTGAAGCATGGGAGTAAGGCACACACGTATGTCATGACTTTCATGGGGCTCCCTCTGGCTCCCTCTCCTAGACACATGCTAACTATGATCTACAGTTACAATCTTCCTCTAACCTGTGAGTTAGCATCTATCTCAGAGCTTTAAAACTTTCTGGAAGAAATCAGTCATCTGCTTTCACCTTGTTTGTGTTGGGGAAAAATTATCAAGAGAAGATACCCAAATGACCATTTTGTAAGAAGTGGCTAAATACATTGTAATTCCTCTGTTCAATACGGTACTGCTCATGATTAAATAATAAACATGAAATACCTAACTACTGAACAGTTGTTGATACTGAAAAGAAAATTCATTACACATTTCTAATCAGATAAGTGTTGATATAAAAAATTTAAAGCCACATTATGAAGTTTAAATATGCATACACAGAACAGAATTGACAAAACCAAGCAAAATCTATATTTACTCTACCACTTGAGATTTCCTAGAAGTCATTCAGCATCCCCCAGAAAGTGGCATACCTATACTGCTGGATCAGAAAATACGTAATTTTTCTTTATAGATGCATACAGCAAGAATCTGCTGTCAATGTTAACTAGTTTGTTCAATTGTATTTGTGTTGAGACAAATTCTAAATATAAGCGCTTATTTACAGACCACTTTAATACGATGAACACTGGAGCCACCCCCAAGTATTGTTATAGCTCAGATTCTTGGGGATGGAGATGTTCAGGCTCAAACAAACTTGTAAAATCTAAACAGAGTCTTTTATTAGTGACCCTTAATGACCCACAATCAAGGCTAAGCATCCTGACTAAACAATTATCTTTGGGAATTGAAATGTAAACAGAAAATGTGCTGTTTGTTCTTTCCGTGTGTCTGTCTCGGACAACAACACACTAAATCTAGTTCTGACATGATTAGGAACTTCTTGCTATAATTTTCAGTACAATCACTTCTTCATTTAGAATATAAAATGAATAGATGAATATAAATACATATCATGGAGCCCAATAATTGCCTTTCCTGCAAACAAAACCCAGTACAAAATTGTGTAGGAAGTAGCAGGTTTTGCGAAATGTCTTCTGAAGGTTGTTTTTCTCCTCCCAGTGTTTATTCCAGATCACTTGGTCTCTGATGTCATTATTCCAACAATTTAGCAAAAATCGGGCATATGCTCTGCAATGCCAGCCCTAGGGAACTAATGTTGAAAGTCCTGGTGCTGACTCAATGTTCTAGAAACAGATTTCTAACTGTGTGAAAAATACCCCACTCAACTGTATACTTAAACCAGGTTAAGATAGTAAATTTCACGTGTGGTTTACTACCATAAAAATGGACAATAATCAACAGTCTTTTAAAAGATATTATTTTCCCATGGGGCACAATGTATAGATGTATTCATGTACATATTTGGAAGAAAGAAATTCCACCAAAGGTCAATTTCTGCCTTTACACTGAGTCCTGAGGCTGAGAGATGAGGGCATGCCTAAGAAGAAATGGATCTACTGCACATTATAAATCCCAGCCTGCCAGATCAAAGACACCGTTGTACCATTGTTTAAGGTCACAGCTTTGTAGTTCTCTGCACTGTTACTTTGAATGGATGTTACTTGTGAGCTGATTTCCTGAAACTCTTATTCCATTCATCATGGATGAGGAATCATTACAGGAATCTCTACAGCAGGAGACAGATGGCTGAGCCACACAAACCCCATGCAGAGATAAATCAGAAGCAACATGCTTCCATTCATCTTTCTGAAGTCATAAACCTATGCAATTGTAGAGATACATAGCATTGCCCTGGGCTGATGTTATTAAGAGAATGTCAACTTGTCCCAATTTTTTATTGGTTGCATACTTTCCAAAGAAATGACACCATGTTTTGTTTGTTTGTTTGTTTTGTTTGTTATTTGCTTGTTTTGAAAGGGTGCAAATGTTCTTACATGACATGACAATAAACAGAGAGAAACATAATAAAAAAGGAAATGGTGAGTGATTTTAAGAAGCTCTTTAGTCCTTTCCTTGGCCATCTGTCTTCAATTTCAGGCATGTTGTTTTTGAGTAGCTTCCCATTGTAACCAAATATAATAGGACAGGCAAGTTAATGAACTACGACACGCACCATCATAAATGTGATGTATTGTCAAGGCAAAGCCACCCAAGATGCAAAGCAGCTACTGTTTTTCTGTGGAGCTACTAGTTTTGAGTCCAGACCTGCAGGGACAAGGAGTTGCCTCATTTATCTCCTATTTTTTTGTAAAGTCTCAGACTCCTCTCCCAGCCTTTCTCACATTTCTTGCCCTTGACCTCTAGAGATAAATGGAAGAAGTAGAGAAGACATAGGACAATGGATGCAAAGAAGAGGGAAGTAGGACTGGAATTCCTCTGAAAGAAAAGTAGGTATTCATTACTTTTATGGCAAATTGTGATTCCTCAATAGATTACAAAATCAATTTTGCCAACATGGAGATGGTGGTCAGTCAATAGATACTAACCAACTGTATCTTTGTACCTCTCATGAAGCAAGGCCCTTTCTTCAGAAAAACCCTCATTTGTCTTACATTCTTTCAATCTGTTTAGAATTAAGTAAATCCTGTTTTCTGAAGCCCTGAATTAAGTTTCTTGCTCATTAAAAGCATTGAAAATGATAATAGATATATATTTATTGTAAGTTGTATTTCATATCTATTATCATTTTAATGCTTTTAATGAGCAAGAAACTTAATAATATATATATAATTTTATTAACCCTGTATATGTTATATATAATATATTAAAATTATAATAGATATAGAGTATATGTTATACAATCAGGTGAACCCTGGAACAAGATGGGGTACTTCTTGAAACAAGAGGAATTCTGCGTCCATGCTTGAAAGAGCAAACTTCTATACTGTGGAAAGGTTCCTGTGCAGAGGAACATGTAGTCTTGAAGACCCAAGAGTGGTGCTAAGGTGTAGGCCTACATGCAGGTAGTCCTCCAACATTGAGGATCTAAAGTCTCCCTACAACCTGCATGAGCTTGGGCTGAAATTCAAGCCTCAGATAAAAGCACAGCTCTGGCCAGTAGTCAACATTAGCCTTATGGAGACTCTGAGCAGAGGTCCATGCCCACCTATACTCAGACTTGTAGAAACAGTAAAACAATCTGTTCATTTGATTTTATGTGTATGAATGTTTTGCCTGTGTGTGTGTGTGTGTGTGTGTGTGTGTGTGTGTGTTTTCTGTGGCAGCCACTATTCCTTATAGCCAAATCCAAATTGTGTTTCTCAGAATATCATCTTGGTAGACTATTTTGTAACTGGATACATAATCAATGAAGTTTTAAAAAATAATGAATAATTTCACACAAGACTGAACTGGCTATGCAGGTGGGAGAGGTAATTATAAGTGTCAAGACATCTGCAAATTATAATGTGGCAAAGAAGTGAAGAAGAGGCAATTAAGAAAGCAGAATGGATTTTACAAGTAAATACCTATAGGTAAATATAGAAATATACTTCTAAGGAATCTTTACACTTTTTCATAATGAAGTATCTCTCAAATACTAACTCCAAGTCAACCAACAAAATAATCAATAATCAAACAGAGAACAGCTCTATTGCAATAGAATTTTAGGGCTGTATTTTTATCTAATGGTGTGGCAATGTAATATGTGTCTTCTCTTGTCTCCCATGTAACTCCCACAATAAAGATACTATCTAAATATTTGAATCATTCCATAGAAGTGTTTTCCTCAGCCTCAGATCACCCTTATATCTCTTCCAAGGGACCCAACAGTGCCATGGATTGGAAAGAGCTGCACTCCCAGGCTGAACTGTGAAATCCTCCTTGCTCTGAGAAGGGTACTCACTGACTTAGTACTGTACTTCTCTCATGGGTCTTAATGTTGAATGGTTACAATAATCAGGAACCTTGATGTTCCTTTAGGGAACCGTCTAGTGTCCTTTTCTACAAAGGCATGGGGCTTTGTGTGCAATGCACAGAAGAGATATTCATTTCTTCTAGTTATTCTCTGGTTGTTGTAACTAAGTGGGCTAGCTGTACAGTGCATGTAAGATTCAAATATGCTCCGGGATGAAGTACCAAGAACCGGAAAACTGGCTAATGGAAGAGAGCTAGCAGAACCTGTATTCTCAAGGTGTGTTCACTTTCTCTCAGAGGCAAATTTGAAGGATTCACGAGTTTCTTAAATCTAGATTTCTGTGGCATAAGATTATAAAAATACACACCCCTGGAACATATAGATTTTTGCATCCAAAGAATTTTCTCATGAGGGGAAAATCTAGAACTTGTCATCTTATTTATCTTTAATTATAGAAAACTATGACCAACACAGAAATCTTTAATGCATAACTGCCATAAACATTATTTAAACATAACTCCCAGAATTGGACAGAATAAAGTTCAGGACCAACTGTCACTCACAAGAAACTGTGCTGGATTTAAGAGATGGCTCTATACTTAAGAGCACACACTGCTCTTGGTGAGGTCCTGAGTTCTTTCCCCAGCTACTTGGTTTGGTGACTCCAAAATTCTTATAACTCCATCTTTAGGGGAGCTGGATCTTACATCTTCTGGCCTCCACTGGCACCTACACAAACATGCACAATTTGAAAAGTAAAATAAATCTTAATGGAAGAATCTGGCTTATAATATGATTCACCCTGGTTTCATACTCTACTGTTAATTGAGCCCCAAACTGGACTCAATAAAGGCTCAAAGGTCACTATAACCACATGACAACTCAAGAATACAGCATTCAGGAATGGCTTTGGTTATCAAAGGAATCACACGTCCCCTGTGTGTTACTTCTATTAGGCCTGATTTTTAGTCTAGAACTTCTAGAAGTCATAATGATTGTTTGCTATCACCTGTGTACTCTCTTCCCATAAAGAAATACTTTCTCCACTGCATTCCAGTGGCTGTCTGGGAAAGGTCATCATCCCAAGGATGTTGAGGTCATTACTATCAAACAAGTGACTCACATCAATAATCTGACAAGTTTGTGGAAAACATGATCACCAGATAGACAAATGATACCTGGCCAAATTTGAATATTGAATGATTTTAAGTATTTTTTCAGTGTATGCACACCATAATTTTGTACATTGAAATGGTATGTTTGGGGCTGGGGACATAACTCAGTGACAGAGTTTTTATCTAGCATGCATAAAATCCTAGGTTTAATCTTTAGTACCATAAGGATTAGGGTTACAGTTCTCGGGGTTAGGGTTAGGGGTTAGGGTTAACCAAAACAGTAACAGAAACCAGCTGACTGTTTTTTGAAATTTGGTTTTAACTGGGTATTAACTTTGACTTTGCTAACTTTGGTTAACTCTATTTAAAAATCGGAGGATACATTGATTCCCAGTGTTACAGGATAAGCACCTTCATCTTTACATCACCACTGTGCATGTTACCTGAACAGACAGCAAAGGAGAAAAGAGGCGGGCTTTGTTCAAAGTGCTGCATAGAGTGACCAAGGCTTGCAGCCAGAGAATGACAGCATCTGAAATACATGATTAAAAAAATCCTTTCAGCTACTGTAAAGGCCCAGAATCACTGGTCCCCAGTTCCTGCGCGGAGTATAAACAGCAATGGGGACACTTGGAACCCCAAACAGCTGAGATCATGGTGCGTTCTCTCAAGAAGGAGTGGGTGTTAAATGGGGTGTACACTTGAGATATCCTTTGAGGGAAAATGTATTGGACTGGTTGGTGAGAAGAAAAGAATCAAAATCATGCCCTAAATCTCTCTTCAGGTCCTGCAGAGAGAAGAGTGTGTTGTTGTAAGGGTAACATACAATTTGAGATGAAGTCAGTGAAGTATGTTTCTTAAACAAGCATGACATTAAATTTGAGCAAAGAACTTTGAGAAGAAAGAGGGAAAAATAAAGTGGGCTCAGTTCAGTGGAGATGGACATCAGCTTTGGAGAGATCTGAAAGGGAGGCTGCCGAGTAGTGTGGCTCATAAAGGAGAATTCAGACTGGGAAGAATCGTGAGGCAGGTATCCCATAGGTCCATAGGGGCCTTCAGGGCTTACCAAAGGGCTCAAAACATTCTTGTGAAAACAGAGAACCATTGCAGTTCTAGATGAGGAACTGGGTACATTTCATTCTGCCTTGCCTCATCCCGTCATGTCTTCTGCATTTAACACAGACTGTTCGGAAACAAGCAGTGTGTGAAAGGGACTTATGGGAAGTTAGAGAATAGCTGTATAGGCAGGTTGCATGGGTGCAGTAAGAGGTAAAGAAAAGAGCAACGGGCTTCCTGCATGGGAAGTGTTCAGACAAGAGAGAAAACCTTTCAAAATACAGTGGCAAGGAAGTTGAAGATGTCTTGTTATACATCCCAACCCAGTGAGCTGCCAAGGGAAAGAGAAAACACAAATCTAGACCCTCTAGAAGGCTCTGAAGAAATTCACACCAGATGACTGTATTCAGCAGAGGGCCAGAAAATGAGATTGGGTAAGAGTTTTAAAATATTCAAAAATCATCTTTGTGTATGTACTTGCTTATTATCATGAGTGTGTGTACGTGTGTGCATGTGTGTTCTATGTGTGTGCATGTATGCGTGCATGCGTGTGTGCCTGAGTGCGTGCATGTGTGTCTGTGTGTCTGTGTATATCAGAAATAATCCTCAGGTGTCATTTTTCAGGATCTGTCCACCTTATTTCTTCTGCCATCTTATTGAACATGGGACTCCCACAAGACTAGGCTTGCTGGCTGGCCAGAAAATTCTAGAAATCTGCCTGTTTCTACCTCCCAAGTGTTGGGATCACAAGCACACACTGCCATGCTGGATTTTTGTGTAGTTATGGAAATAGAATGCAGGTCTTTATGTTTGTGTGGCAAGAACTTGACCTAGTAAACTCTCTCTCCAGTCCCTCAGGGTCTTCTTTTTTCCCTCCACTACTCTCGTATTATTAAATAATTTGATAATCAGAAGTTTATGAAATCCAAGCATCATGGCACACACCCATAATCGAGAATGGGGAGGCAACACCAGACCCACTCCTGGGCCACACAGTGAGACTTTATTATTTTTTAAATGTTTATGCTTATTTTTTCAATGTGTATAATAGTCCTGCTAGAACTTGAATTGATTGATCTAATTTCTGGGACCCAATATTGATATCCAATGGGTGCATAAATCGAGTTCCCATTTTAAAAAAAAAAAAAATCTGTGACTAGTTCTAGCTAACTTCCATTTCCTGTAAAGCTCAGTTATGCCAGACAGTTGTATTCACACATGCAGATGTGTGAGTGTGTTGAAGTTTTGTGATCTAAAAGTGATTACTTCTTGCTGGCAAGGCAAACCTGAAGCTCCTTGCTCAGCATACCCACAGGAATGGGGACCATGAAAAGGCCTCCCTGAACGTCAGCAAGCGCGTTGGCACTCACTGCTGTTGCCCTCAGAGCGCTCTGATTATACACTCCTTTTATTGGATTGTTATTTTAATGGGACTTTTTAAAGGCCATTTTAATAGCCTCCTTGTTTCAACAGATACACATTGAAAAACATTTGGAATACCTCCCAGTTGCAACATTTTGATCTTCGCATTTCTTTGCATTTCTTAGAATTCTGACAATGTTACTGTGATATTATGCTGACACATTCCGTGGCTGGCAGTTGCTGGATTTGCCCGTGCAGCTTGTTGTCTAAATCCCACAGGCCTGAGATTTATTACCTTTTCCTATTACCCGCCTCTCCTTAGGCCTACTCCTTCTCTTTTGTTTTAACTCTTTGAATACACCACAGCTTTAAATTTTGCTACATCTAGACTGTACAGTGAATGTCCAACATAAAACATAACAAGAATTAGCTGTAGAAATTCATATCTTATGAACTTGAACCATGTTGCATAACTTGAAGACTCAGAGATAGCTCATTTAGGGCCAAGATATTTATTTTCTTCTCTAGGTTCTGGGACATGCCACACTCAGAATCACCCCTGGACACAGATGGCTAATGAGCAGTCTCTATAAGGTCTCTGGGAAGCCCTTCAGAGTGGTTCTGTTGAAGTCACTATGTGGGTTTGTCCTCTCCTAAACAGAAACTTGAGGAACAAGAAAAGCAGAAACTAACTCAAGGAGCTGCTTCAGAAGCTGTCTTTTGACTGACTTATGAAAAGGGCTGGACACATGTAAGGCCCCTTAGGACAGAGCTGACTTCAACAGAGGAAGTCACCTGCTTTCTGTAGAAGAAGCAAAGAGAAAGTCCAGCTGTGGCATTAAGTATCATGCTGTTGGCAATGGGACCATCCACCTCCAATTCTGTGTTGTAGGCTGAGAGAACAACAAAATCAAGAAGGGCTGTGGGAGTTGGCATGCCGCTGAGGCAGGGCTTTCTAAGATAATACCTGGTACAACTCAATCCTCTGTGAAGAATGACTCCTGAACCCAATTTTTAATAGTAAAGAGGTAGCCAGATATGTTGGTCAGCTAGGAGGACAGAGGCTATGTGAAACTCATGAGTAAATTTGTTTCTGTTTTAGTCAGTGTGTGAGTTGTGGGCAAAGGGAAATAGTGCTAAAGAAGGCAGGCCCTGAACAAACAGCACAAAAAGCCAAGAGTTTATCACAAAGACCTGTGCTGCCCAGCATGTGATGTTACTAGCTGCAGGTGACTGTTGACTTTTAAATGAGGCAATCTCCCAAAAAATTAAAAAAAAAAAAGGTTAAAAAAAGATAGTTCCTCAGGTGCTCTAGTCAGATTTCAGGAGCTTGATAACCATGTGAAAAGGCTACCCTAAAAATGCAAATGGCAAGAATTACCATTGTTGCATGAAGGGCAACTGGGCAGTCTCAATCTCAGGGGAAGGGGGTTTGTTGAGAAAAGTGACAGTTTGGTCTTAGAGTCTCACTCAATCTTGACCTTGGAACTTGACAACTGAAAAGCATCCAACAGGTGGCAATTGTTCAGCTCTAGTCAGGCAAGACAGGGAAAGTCAGAGAGGAAAAGAACATGTCAGAGTATAAGTGTAATGGCATGGAGAAAGATCGAGGAAGTAAGGGGCAGCTGGCAGGTCACACCTGTAAGTAGACTGTTCATACACTCCAATGAAGACCTAAAAGAGGAGAAAGTATGGCGTAGGTCCTGGGAAAGGGTGCTATAAATGGAAGGAGTGCCAAGAGCAAGCCATGCTTTAATGGCCTGGCCAATGTCCAATGAATCTACATCATGAATTAGGACTCAGTGTTCTTTAGTCTATCATAGTACTTATAGGTGGTAGATGATAGATGATAGATAGATAGATAGATAGATGATTGATAGATAGATAGATAGATAGATAGACAGATAGATAGATGATAGATAGATAGACAGATAGATGATAGATAGATAGATAGATAGATAGATGGATAGATGATGGATAGATAGATAGATGATAGATGATAGATAGATAGATAGACAGACAGACAGATAGATAGATGATAGATAGATAGATAGATGATAGATAGATGATAGATGATAGATAGATGATAGATAGATAGATAGATAGATGATAGATAGATGATAGATAGATAGATAGATAGATAGATAGATAGATAGGTAGATGATAAGTAATAGATGAATGGAGTAGTGTGTATTACAAATAGATATATGAATGAAAATGTATGTATGTATATGTATGTATGTGTGTATGTATGTATGTATGTGTATGTATGTGTGTATGTATGTATGTTTGTATGTATGTATGTATGTATGTTTGTGTATGTATGTATGTGTATGTATGTGTATATGTCTGTGTATGTATGTATGTGTATGTATGTGTGTATGTATGTATGTATGTATGTATGTATGTATATATTGAGTCCCCCTCCCAAACTTTTTGAGACAGGGTTTCATTATGTAATCTTGGCTAGCCTGGAACTTGTTATGTAGATTAGGTTGGCCTCAAATTCATAGAGATCCACCTGTCTCTGCCTCCTAAGTGCTGAGATTAAAGAACAGTGCCACTCTGCCCAGCAAGAGTCTTCTTTAAAAGGAGTTGGCTGATGTGTTTCTGTAAGTATGGAGTCCTGACCATCTAGAATCCAGAAGGTAAGCAGGCAAGTGAGCCATTGGTACAAAGTCTCTTCTCTGGGATTTTTTTTTCTCTTAAGGCCTTGAATCAATTGGATGAAGCTTTAATCACATTATTTATAATTACTCAAAATCAACCGACTTTGTGAGATTCTTGTCTCCAAGGCATCTACATAGCTACGTGTAGGCTCATGTGTATACAGTAACCACACACTATATCCTAGCCAAGCTGATGCAAAAATCCAAACACCCAAGCCTTACTTTTCAGACGAGAAAGTCGAGGTTTATAAAGACTAAAAACCTTGCACAAAGTTTTCTTTCATGAAGAAAAAAAAACACTATTAAATCTTCAAGTTGCTTGTCAGTAAAGTTCTTCGGTCTTATCAGTGTAAACCCCTAACTTAGGCACAAGCGACTGCTGCTTTGTTATGTGTACCAAGTTCAAGGTTAAAAGAAAGTTGATTTGAGTGTACACTTACTTAGTTCACAGTTGAAATAGCCTCCTGAGGGGAGCTGAAACTCCTCTGCAAAGATGCCTTCATCAACGCCAGTGTTTGCACAATTTATTGGCTCACAGTTGTGATGCAAATGTTATTGATAAGCTAAAAGGATAAGTGGAACAGATGAGCCTATTAGAGTGGTTTTTAAAGGAATGAAAGACGTGTAATTTTGTCTAACACAGTTTTTAGAATTAAATTCATCTGACCACCCACGTAGTTTCTTGAGACTACATAGAGAGTCATTGTCCATGTCTAAAATGTCACCTTGAAAAGATACCAAGGAAAACAGACCAATTAGGAGAGGTTCTGCTGGAACAAACCTTTTACTCACAATGTCGTTTTAAATAGGTTTAATTAACTGAGCCATTATCAAGTATAAAATTGAGCTATTTGTTACATTTAATGTTTATCAGGTTAAAACTCTGTTTTACCCTGGCATCAATTTTTGTGTTAATATTTCCACATGAGATGGCTAGTCTTGATTGTCAACTTAACTGCACCTAGAATCAACTAGAACACTAGCCTCCGGCCACTCCAATTATTTGAAGAGGAAGACCCACACCAAATGTGGATAGCAGCTTCTGATGGCAGCCCAGATCAAAAGACACGGAGGAAGGAAACTTTGCATTTGGCCTGCTTGCCCACACTCTTGCTGGCCCTCATCTATTGCTGTGGCATTCTTTGACCCATATTAATACTATCTTCTACTTCTTCAGTCTTCCACTGCAGACTGAAAACTTGCAGCTCTGAGACTCCTCTAGGCCTTTTAGCATCACATTCAGAATGATGAGCTATCTGGCTCACAGGCTGAGCAACTACCAGATTCATGGCTTCTTCTCCGGTGTGAGATTGCCATTGTTTCACTTCCTAGACCATATTCT
>NW_021620769.1:2524469-2534699 GCF_004785775.1 Grammomys surdaster | reverse complement strand
TATGTGTGTGTGTGTGTGTGTGTGTGTGTGTGTGTGTGTGTGTGTATATGCATATTGAATAATATTAATTGTAACATATTAAGTAATATATAAGTAATATATTAATTAATAGTAATATATTAATAGTAATATATTAATTGAGTTCTGAAATCATCAGATGATAAATATTTTGTAGGTCTGCATGTAAATATATATGTGTATATGAAATATTATGTATGTGTATTATGAAATAAATAAATATTACACATTACAGATGCCTTTAGAGAACCCTGACTAATACATTGCCATTGATTTTCATTATCAGTGATGTCATCAAAGCCCCAAACAAGTTTCTGTGACATCTAACATGGGTATGAGAATACTTAATTTTCAACTCTAATCTATTTTGATTTAAAAGCAGCCATATAAAATATTTATCATCTGATTGTCACAGAACATTTTTGCAAGACTCATGAAGCAATTAATATTACTTTACTGATTATAATCTGATCCATAACTTAATATATTTATGAGCATCTCAATGTAAACAATCCTCACTTCACACTATTGTAAATTATAAAATATTTCATAATTATAAGACCTATTTAGTCAAAAATCGATAACTATAATTGGTTATACATGAACATGATATAATTTTTTCATTTTTATCTCATTATTACTATGTAGCATTAAACTGTTAAAGGTCTAATCTATGCTCCTGGTGGGTGCCCGTAGCTCTGCACTGCCCAAGAGCTCTGGATTCGTGAATGAAATACACACACACACACACCCTTTATATTTTAATATGGCTTACTAGCTCAATGGCTAGGCTACTCCTAAACCCCCACATGGCTAACACAATCCCTTCTAATATTCCTGAGTTGATAGTTGGTTAATCGATATTTCATCTCTGTTACCCTAGACCCAAGCAGGGGCGTGGCCCCTAGGGCTACTTTCCTAGATTCTTGCATGTTTGCAGGCTCTTAAGTCTGATCTCTTTGCTTCCCTGTCATGGAGATTCTGATCCCCTCTCTCCTCTGCCTTTCTTGTCTAAAACTCCCTCTCTTTCATCCTGCTCAACTATTGGCTGCTAGCATTAGCTCTTTATTGAACCATCAACAAAACAACTGTTGGCAGGGACCTGCAGTGGACATGCAAATTCCTATGTAAGCACATGTCATTTTCAGTATGGAATAGAGTTTATTCAGGGCATGGGGAGGGGAGCCAGGCAGGTAGTAGAGGCAGAGAGAGAGAGAGAGAGAGAGAGAGAGAGAGAGAGAGAGAGAGAGAGAGAGAGAGAGGGAGGAAGAGCAAGAGATCAAAAGATATTTTTTCATGTTGAAGTATGCTTATATTTTAACATAAAATGCTTTATTTTTTCCAAATGCTTACCTCTTTTAAGATTTATTTTTAATTACATGATATGTGTGTGGGTTGCGTGGGTGAATGCCTGGGTTTGGGGTCATTCAATGGGTCTATGTAACCTGTAGCAATCACCTTTACCCTGCTGGGCTATCTTGTTGGCCAAAATATAGATATTTTTGAGTCAGTTTTCTTTTCTATTGCCAATGTTACAAACTTTCTACACTGGAATCTAGGATCCAAACTTGCCATGGAGGACTCTGAAATAATTCTTCCAGAGATAGCTAAAACTTTTGGTCTTAATACTCAACAAAATTTTAATTAATCTTTGAAGCTTAATAACTTTTCCTTTGGTGAATTTTTCAGTCTTTTTTCTTAATTATTTATGGTATGTTGATTCCTATTTTCTACTGTAGTAGAATAATTTTCTTCATTTTTATCGTTAAGTGCTTTTCCTATTATTTTGCAGTTCTTTCCTTCAATGTAATCTATTATGTGCACATTAGATTTTCTTTGCTTTTCCATTACCGTGCCTATAAATTTTCATCACTGATACTTAAGATATTTCATTCCTTTTTACTTTTTTATTGTTGACTGTAACTCACACTTAGGAAAGCCTAATTTGGTAACATGACCTAAAAACTGTATTCTGTTTCTCTAGTAGTTTCAGGTGTATCATGCAGGGTTTCCCACATTACATGCTAGAAGATGTTAAAGTGTTTCTTTATGACCCATGACTTACTGAATTTCCCTACACCAAACATTTTTCTTTAACTCTGAAGATTCTTTCGATCTTACCTTTTCTATTTGTTTTTGTAGTACTCTTACTGACTATGTTATGTCAAAATTCTTACTTCCCACTATATAATCTCCCTTTACTATTTTTATTTATTTCTCCTTATTTGGCATCCTTTAAAATTTCTTGCCATTAGCTATCCTTAGATCTCCTTATCTTTATCCAAAGAGCCACTTTGGTATGTAAGTACTTCTTTACAGCTTTGAACCAAGAGCTAGGAAATCATTATCGTCTTTTTTTTATTTTAGACGATTTTTCAGTTCATCTAAATCCATTTTCTAGTAGCTCCAAAACCAGAGACCTACTATCAGAATAATGTCAAATTCCTACTAGATTAACATATTACTGTTGTATACATAGTAAACAATATGTACTATACAGCAGGATATGAACAGGCTTTGAATGCTTTTTGTTTAAATTTTTTCTTTTAAATTTTTTTAGATATTTTCCTCATTTACATTTCAAATGTTATTCCCTTTCCTGATTTCACCTCCAAAGCCCCCTCTCCTTTTCCCCCCTCCCCCTGCTTCTATGAGGGTGTTCCTCATCCACCCACTCCTACTTCCCTGTCCTAGCATTCCCCTACAATGGGGCATTGAGATTTGACAGGACCAAGGGCCTCTCTGCCCACTGATGTCCCACAAGGCTATCCTCTGCTACTGGTGCATCCTTATGCAGCTGGTGCCATGGATCACTACATGTGTACTCTTTGGTTGGTGGTTTAGTTCCTGGGAGCTCTGGGTGAGGGGTTAGCTGGTTCATATTTTGGTCCTCCTGTGAGGCTGCAAACCCCTTCAGCTCCTTTGGTCCTTTCTCTAATTCCTCCTTTGGGGACCCCATCCTCAGTCCAATGGTTGGCTGTGAGCATCTGCCTCTATATTTATTTGTCAGGCTCTGGCAGAGCCTCTTAGGTAATAGCCATATCAGGCTCCTGTCAGCAAGCACTTCTTGGCATCCACAATAGTGTCTGGGTTTGGTAAGTATATGTGGGATGGATCCCCAGGTGGGGCAGTCTCTGGATGGCCTTTCTTTCAGTCTCTGCTCCACACTTTGTCTCTGTATCTCCTCCCATTGGTATTATGTTTAAATCCATTTGGTTCATAACTTTTGTTAGTTTCACTGTGTCTCTGTTTAGTTTCTGTTTCCATGATCTGTCCATTGATGAGAGTGGGGTAGTGAAGTCTCCCACTATTATTGTGTGAGGTACAACGTGTGCTTTGAACTTTAGTAAAATCTCTTTTGTGAATGTGGATACCCTTGCATTTGGAGCATAGATGTTCAGAATTGAGGGTTCATCTTGGTAGATTTTTTTTCCTTTGATGAGTATGAAGTGTTCTTCTTTATCTTTTTTTGATAATTTTTGGTTGAAAGTCGATTTTATTTGATATTAGAATGACTACCCCAGTTTGTTTCTTGGGAACATTTGCTTGGAAAATTGTTTTCCAGCCCTTTACTCTGAGGTAGTGTCTGTCTTTGACACTGAGGTGCGTTTCCTGTATGCAGCAAAATGCTGAGTCCTGTTTACATATCCAGTCTGTTAGTCTATGTCTTTTTATTGGGGAATTGAGTCCATTGATGTTAAGAGATATTAAGGAACAGTGATTGTTGCTTCTTGTTATTTTTGTTGTTAAAGGTGGAATTATGTTTGTGTGGCTATCTTCTTTTAAGGTTTGTTCAAAAAAGATTACTTTTTTGCTTTTTCTAGGTTGTAATTTCCTTCCTTGTGTTGGAATTTTCTGTCTATTATCCTTTGTAGGGCTGGATTAGTGGAAAGATATTGTGTAAATTTGGTTTTGTCATGGAATATCTTGGTTTCTCTGTCTACAGTGATTGAGAGTTTTGCTGGGCTGGCATTTGTGTTCCCTTAGGATCTGTATGACATCTGCCCAGGATCTTCTAGCTTTCATAGTCTCTGGTGATAAGTCTGGTGTAATTCTGATAGGTCTGCCTTTATATGTTACTTGGCCTTTTTCCTCTTACTGCTTTTAATATTCTTTCTTTGTTTTGTGCATTGGGTATTTTGACTATTATGTGACAGGAGGAATTTCTTTCCCTGTCCAGTCTATTTGGAGTTCTGTAGCTTCTTGTATGTTTATGAGCATCTCTTTCTTTAGGTTAGTGAAGTTTTGTTCTATAATTTTGTTGAAGATATTTACTGGCCCTTTGAGTTGGGAATCTTCACTCTCTTCTATACTTATTATCCTTAGGTTTGGTCTTCTCATTGTGTCCTGGATTTCCTGGATATTTTGGGTTAAAAGCTTTTTGCTTTTTGCATTTTCTTTGACAGATATGTCAATGTTTTCTATGGTATTCTCTGCACCTGAGATTCTCTCTTCTATCTCATATTCTGTTGGTGATGGTTGCATCTATAACTCCTGATCTCTTTCCTAGGTTTTCTATCTCCAGGGTAGTCTCCCTTTGTGATTTCTTTGTTGTTTCTACTTCCATTTTTAGATCCTGGATGGTCTTGTTCAATTTTTTCACGTGTTTGGTTGTGTTTTCTTGTAATTCTTTAAGGGACTTTTGTGTTTCATATTTAAGGACTTCTACTTGTTTACTTGTGTTCTGTATTTCTTTAAGGGAATTATTTATGACCTTCTTAAAGTCCTCTATCATCATCATGAGATGTGACTTTAAATCAGAGTTTTGCTTTTCTGGTATGTTGGGGAATCCAGGGCTCGCTGTGGTGGGAGAACTGGGTTCTGATGATGCCAAGTAGCCTTGGTTTCTGTTGCTTATGTTCTTGCCCTTGTCTCTCACCATCTTGTTATCTCTGGTGTTAGCTGGTCTTGCTGTCTCTGACTGTGGATTTTCCCTCTTGCAAGCCTGTGTGTCAGTACTACCAGGAGACCAGTTCTCTCAGGGAGGAATTTGGGTATGGAAAGTAGTGGTACAGGGTCAACTCCCGGGTGTAGACAGAAACCTGAAGGGTCATCTCCCCAGCCTTTCCTTGGTTTTTGTGTCCTGATGACTCTGGGCTGGTCCCTCTTCGGCCAGGAATTTGAGCAGAAGTGGTGGTTGTTACCTGTGCTCACAGGTGTGCCTGCACTCCTGGGAGACCAGCTCTCTCCTGGCAGTGTTTGGGTATGGAGCTTTATGGCACAGGATCAGCTCCAGGCGTAGAGGGAAATTGGAAGGATCCGGTCCCATGCTGCTCCTCGGTTCCAGTGTCCTGAGGTCTCTGGTCAGTGCCCTCAGAGCAGAAGTGATGGTGTTACCTCTGCTCACAGGTGTGCCTGCACTCCTGGGAGACCAGCTCACTTCCAGCAGTATTTGGGTATGGAGCTCTGTGGCACAGGATCAGCTCCGGGTGCAGACGCAGTCTTTGAATTCTTGATTTGCACTATCTATTTACTTTTCTAGAAACTGAATATTCTACCAACATATGCACTGAAGATGATTTTTTAGTTAATCCCATTAGCAGATATTTGTAAACATTACAGATTATCACATTATCTAAGGTTAAACATACAACAGTCATGTGGTGGTGGCACACGTCTATAATCACAGCACTTGGGAGGCAGAGTTCAAGGCTAGCCTGCTTGACAGAGAAGAGATCCTGAACATCCAGGGCTACACAGAGAAACTCTTTCTCAAGAAAACAAACAAACAAAATTAGAGAGAGAGGGAGGGAGGGAGGGAGGGAGGGAGGAAGAAAGAGAAAGGGAGAGAGAGAGAGAGAGAGAGAGAGAGAGAGAGAGAGAATATGCTGGCATTTCCATTTTTTCATATAATGATTCCAATTTGAGTTAACATTATTTTAATAATTTGGTGTCTTAGTTTCTTCTCCAGTCTGTGACAAAATAGTCTGACAAAAGCAACTTAAAGGAGAAAGGGCTTACTCTGGTTTATAATTCAAGGCACAGTCCATTGTGGCAAGAAAATCAGGGCAGCAGGAGTTTCAGACCGCTCCTCACATCGCATCCACAACAGTAGGAGAGAGAAATCATATCAATAGTTCTCTGCTAGCTCACTCATTTTATTCAGCTCACAGTCCATGCACTCAGACCAAGGAATGGTACCTCCCACACTAAAGATGATCTTCATCACTGATGAACTGTAATCGAGACTGTAATCTCCCACAGAATGCCGAAAACACACAGCTCTCAACTGATGCAGAATCCTCTCACGTTGTCAACTGACACAAAGTGTCAGATTGGCTTCAAATATTTCCAAGTTCATTGATGATCTTTGCATTTATGAGATTTTAGAGACACACACACACACATCTATCCATGTTAAATTTATTACCTTTCATTTTTTTAAGTCCTCCCTATTTACTTATGGAGTGAGTAAATATGTGCTTCTACTTTACTATAAATGCCTCTGTTTGTTACATTACCACTATTACCTGAATTTATTTTAGCACTTAAAAGTTTTGTATTCTAAATACATTTTTTCAACTGAATAGATAACCAGTCTTTCATAACATGGATTTTTTTTTACACAATTCATTCACTCTTAATGGACTTGACATGATTCTTTTTCAAACAAAAGTTAATTATTTATGTATGCATGTGTGCATGCATTTAACACACACTGTTATTTACTTTAAACAGCTATGGAGACAGTTCTACACAAATTCAATTATTAATGTTTCATGATATATTTTCAGAGTCAGTATGCCCATTGGCTAAATTTCTACCCAAATATTCTGTCTCATTTTTTAAAAATTTCAAATTTATTTTTTGAAAATTTCATTCTTGGATATAATGTATCTCACTCTTCATGAAAAAACCCTTTGAATTGTTTTCAATGGTTTGGGTCGCCATCAGGACGCCCATTCTGTGGACAAAGCAGAATACCCACCAGATATTCAGTGTCTTCGTGGTAAGCATCAAACAGCTTATTTTGTTATGATACCATGGTACCCTCTGGACATTTGTACTCAAACTCACATTGTGGGATGTCTCACCCACAAACTATGTCATGTTGAAGACCATTAGAGAAACATGAGCTACTTTATTCATCTTTTGGAGATTCATAATGACTGTGAACATATAAAAACAGAATAAATTATATAGTAAATGAATTCATGAAGTGTTGTAAAGTCAGTGCTCCCCAACATTTTTGCTTAACAACTTTAAGTAAGCTGCAAAACAGCTGCCATGGATTTTATTTTTGAAGCTCACTAATCCCTTCGGCCACTCTAAGGTCCTTTGCATCACTCGTGTCTGCGTTGGCAAATGATGCCCAGATAAGTCGTAATGCCTAGGAGTGTCTCTAGCTGGCAAAGACAAATTGCTGGAGGCAGGGCAGAAATGCTCAATTTGTGTTATGTCAGATCCATCAAAGAGCTTTCCATTCCTTCATGTTGAGAAGCTAATGGAGTGACTTCAGCTGAGGAAATAGAGAAGCGGACAGGGCGTCTGAGGCTTCGGTTAGTCTGCAACCTGCAGAAAGTGGGTCATTTCACCACCGAGGTGTGGCTCTGCATGGCACACTGCGGTTGGGGAACAGACCCCTCATTCATCCCGAGGAAGATAGTGTTTTTCCTCTCCTCTGATAGATTCATACTGCCCCAGCAGTCTTTCTGGTTAGGCATTACTTCCTAAGGGATTTTCTCTGGATTCACAGAAGGTTCCCTGCGAATCCCCAGGAAAGCCTGACTCACCCATAGTTCTGTCAGGGTGGGGCTAGCATGACTTGGATTCGGCTTCTTCTTGGCTGAACTTAGGTAATGGTAATTTTCAGTGTAACATCAGCTGCCTTCAGAAGACATGGAAGGCCAGGACATTGAAGAGTCAGTTCCCCATGGAGGTGCTGACAGGGGCAGCTGAACCTTCTCTCAGCATCTCCTCAGTGGCCCCAGTAGATGACATCTCATGGAGCTTGGAAAATACATTTTCCTCTACAACTTCCTATTTCCCTCAGCAGCCTCACCTACCTGTTAAATTCCCCAGAAAGCTTAATAGCTGGTACCTTCATAAAACTCAGTGCTTAAGACAATTGGATCCCAGCTTGGAGCTGGCCCCTCAAGTTTGCATCTTTGTCTTCATCTCTGGCACAAAAACATTTTGATGCTATATATTACGTTCTTGACTGCTTAAGATTCGAACTGTCTTGTTCTACTTCATGCCACCCCTGGAAGAGGAATGTGAAGTCTCACATAGTGTCACTCATGTGCCAACACAAACACATATCTAATTTCTGTAAACACACTGAGTGATGGGGCTGTCTGCTCCAGGAGTAGCCTCAAGGAAGCCAAGAGTTTGTTTGCTATTCACTAAAGCAAACAGTAGCCAGACGCCTGATAAAGAGACCATTACCTGAGGTTGGTTAGGGGAATGAGTTAGAGAGTCACAGGGAGAAAGAAAAGAAGCAGAGAGGGACCAACTTACCAAGATGTTGTACTCTGGGTCGAACTCTTACAGTAGAGAATTGGTTTGCTCCATCTAACCTTTGTACCCCGTGGAAGAATGGCAATAGTGTTTACTCCCTAGGAATCCCCTAGGATCGATGCATACTGTCCTTTATCATGTTCAAGGACGATAAATGTTGCAAGAGCTGTGGTCTACCAGGGGTCACTGAAGTTAGAAATGTAATGTTCACAAACAGTTTCCTTTAGATAAAGAGTCCACAACTTTCTCCAAGACTTTTCCAAATAATCTTACACTCCCCCAGAATAATAAAAAGACCCTTGAAAGCATCAACATGCCCCTGATTAAAAGACCGTCTTCAAAACAAGTCAATGTTTTCAAAGTTACAAAGACAGCAATTTCCAAGTTGTCATTCTTGATAAGAATGTACCCAGTACTTTACACCTATTTAACTAATTTAAATAGTGTCCTTCTACTCTTCAAAACTCAGTTCTGGTCCCCTGTCATTGACTGGGTGACTTGGGTACCATCTGTGGGCTCTCCTCTTTTACAGGTACAGCCAGTTTCCTCAATTTTATCTTAGCTGGTAAAAAGCAGAGTGCTGCTCCTGCAGCTTCTGCTCTTTGTACGAGATCACCAACCAACAGATAGGTATCACCAATAATGACTTTTATACAGGTACACTTGTATGTTGGGCTATGATAGCATAAAAAATATTTCATGGCCATAAATAAAAATCATGAAATAAAACAAAATATACAGTGAAAATAAAGTTTCAGAACACTATGTGAACCATGATCCTATTAATGTATAGTGATTAACATATTTTTAGATAAAGTTTTTTTAACACAGAATATTGTTTTCTTTGGAGTGCTTAGAGTGTGACCCATTTTCTAAAGTTTCCAAGCATTTAAATTTCTATTAGGATTATAACTATAGCCAAACACATTCCATGAGTGACAGGCCTGCCCTGCTAGGCCGGTGTTGAATGTTGAATATTGAACGTGAGAAGTACCCAAGGCTCCAATTTCGACTCCTACTTGGTGCACCTGAAAATACCCATTGGCCTGAGCTTTGAATCACCTCCCTAATTAGTATGTAACATGGTAACCTAGTGAGAGCCACATGGACCTTTGCTTTTCCCAGGCACAAGCTTCAGGAAGCTGACCTAATACTATGGCATGTATGATGGAAGTCTCTTTCCTCCTCAAGTGAACCAAAAGCAGGTGGACATGTGAGAACTCAGCAGTTAACACACTTCCTCCAGAGGGAGCTGGGAAAGGGGTGCAGCTCTTAAATCATCATAAGTGTCCCCATCTTCGGCTCCAGAATCTACATAAAGTTCACAAATCGGAGAATACCTGAGGGGTTGGAAAGCCTACAAGGTATAGAGTACCACAAAGTGCATACATGTCAACTCACCACATGGGATGTGGCTCTGAGGCCTGGAATGTCAGAACCACTGAGGAATTGGAAACTAATATTGGATCCAGCAGACTGGAGAGGAAATGCAAATTAACTAGCAAGTGTTTGCTGTGCTCTTTTCTGTGCATGTGTCTGTGTGTATGTGTGTGTGCCTGTATCTATGCCTAAGCATATGTGTGTGTGCTTGTGTGCCGGTGTGCATGTGTGCCTGTGTACCTGAGTGCCTGTGTGCATGTGTGCCTGTGTACCTGTGTGCCTGTGTGCATGTGTGCCTGTGTGTCTGTGTGCTTGTGTGCCTATGTGCATGTGTGTTCGTGAGTCTGTGTGCCTGTGTACATGTGTGCCTGT
>NW_021620769.1:2508170-2524369 GCF_004785775.1 Grammomys surdaster | reverse complement strand
TGTGTCCCTGTGTGCCTGTATGCATGTGTGTCTGTGTGCCTGTGTGTGTCTGTGTGCCTGTGTGTGTCTGTATGCCTGTGTGCATGTGTGTCTGTGTGTCTGTGTGCCTGTGTGCCTGTGTGCCTGTGTACCTGTGTGCATGTGTGCCTGTGTGCCTGTATGTATGTGTGTGTGTGTCTGTGTCCCTGTGTGCCTGTGTGCCTGTGTGTGTCTGTGTGCCCATGTGTCTGTATGCCTGTGTGCAATTGTGCCTTTGTGCCCATGTGTCTGTGTGCATGTGTGCCTCTGTGCCCATGTGTCTGTGTGCATGTGTGCCTTTGTGCCCGTGTGTCTGTGTGTCTGTGTGCCTGTGTGCCTGTGTGTCTGTGTGTCTGTGTACCTGTGTACCTGTGTTCGTGTATGCCTATGTGCTTGTGTGCCTGTGTGTCTGTATGCCTGTGTGCATGTGTGCCTTTGTGCCCATGTGTCTGTGTGCATGTGTGCCTTTGTGCCCATGTGTCTGTGTGTCTGTGTGCCTGTGTGCCTGTGTGCCTGTGTGTCTGTGTACCTGTGTACCTGTGTTCGTGTGTGCCTATGTGCTTGTGTGCCTGTGTGCCTGTATGTATGTGTATGTGTGTGTGTGTGTGTGTCTGTGTGCCTGCATACATGTGTGCCTGTATGTGTCTGTGTGTGCGCGCACACACACACACATACGTAAGTGTTTGACTGTGCCTGTGCATTGTGCGTGTGCCTGTATGAAGGAATTATAAAGCACATGGACACCGAAATGTTTTCTGACCAAGTCAGATCCTTAGAGAAGGTCTGGTTTCTGGTTAGCTAGATGGCTGATCTAGAGAAAAAGTTAAAAAATAAATAAAACAGTATATAATTGAGTACTGACTGCCTGGGTACAGCCTGGCACAGAGCCTGGAAAATAGGCTCTTAATATGTGTTTATTGAATTTAATTAGATCTATAAGCCATCAGAGGGCTAGACAGGAGAACTCTGCTGAGTTATACAGGAAATGAGGAGTCTTAATAGGCAACCACACACCAAAACAATGGCAGGGATGGTGAAGGGAACCTGTGGAAAGCTGGAGAGAGGACAATTGAAACTGTTCAATAAAGGAAAAGTCAGCAGTTATGATTAATAGACAGTGTGAGCCTTTGGATTCTGAGACGGTAAATGACCCTCAGGATCTGGGAGACTTGAATAAGGCACAGTGACAGAGTTAGGCATTTGTCTCACATGAAGCATGACATCATCAGCTTGCAGAAGTTGCAGGGTTTGGTGGCCTGCTTATTATGAAAGCTAAGGAGACCATACTCGAGATGCTAAAAAGCAATTCCTTCATTCTCAAATCCAGTTGGATACTCTACTCTTCATAAAAAATATATTATGGTGACCATAATGTAGTTTTATTCACATGGTATAATTAAAAGGCATACATAATTATACTTGGCATCCTTTACACTATTAACTGTAGTAAAATTAAAAGGTATCTCTGTATTGGTGCATACACAGGTGTAGCTGCCATTTTGACACTACTACATAATATATGAAGTCTAGTGAAATTGCTGAACATTAATTCAATGTTGAAGAGTACTGGTCTGGAGAGACAAAAATTATACTGAAAATGTCTATATCACTAACAGTGATGAGGAGGAAGAAGAGAAGATGACAATTTGTGTTGAAATGGATAAATCTTCTCCAAAGGAATTTTCACTTCCTGGTGTTGATAGAACTAACAGCCTGACCCTAGGACAGACCTTACTATATGGACAGAGTCTTGTATGCATTAACTTTCTGCTTAAATATTAATGTGTAGTTTGATTTTCTTGGCTGTAAATAGCAAAGGCCTTAAAGTATTACGTCAGAGATGAGACGACAACAGCACTACCTAATATGTAACTCATATGTCTCTCTTCATCACAGAGTCACAAAATCCCTAGAGGCAGAAGTAGACCTCACCTGTCTCACGTGTTAATCGTTGTGTTGAGTTGTATGTGCTGGGACGTGTTAGACCAGCTGGCTGTATTCTTTTGTATATGTTCTCCCTGCTTGATTGAGAAAGCAGAGCCTAAAGAACATGGCTTTACACATTTTGGCTAATGTAAGCACAGTGCTAAAAGAATGTGGCCATGGATCTTTGCTTCTCATTCTTGTTTACAGTGGAGATCTAAAGAACATTTTTGAACCATGGCTTTTGTAAGTTGGGCTATTCATTAGTCATGGGGTGTTATAAACTCAAAGGAAAAAATTCTGATTAGGAGTAGAGAAGAAAAAGTTTGCTTATATTTTCTATTAAATTTTTCTTAGATTAATATGCCATTCCCCATTCCTTCATATAATACAACCCAGGCCCTTCGAATTCCAGCATGATTTATACACATCGAGTTTCACCCTTCATTTCATTTTATCAAGGCTTTTTTTTTTTCTGAAATAATGACTCTAGATAAGAAAACACCTCTTGAAATAGGCCCACCCAACGCATTTTGGCAGGGCCCCTCCAGGACAGAGTAGGGCTTAGTATCAGGGCTTGTTTTCCTCCCGAAGGCAGATACCACCAATGCTACCCTGCCATTGCAGTGGAAATCGTCACTTGGCCATGGAAGCCAGCCACAGAGGATTTGGCAAAGCGGCTGTAACCTCTGCTCTCTCCTCACCAGTGAGAATCCCACCACAGTTTCCATCTGTTGGTGACCTCCATCCCAGATTACCTCAATACCCTTTCTCAGAGCTATGGTTAAGGACCTCCCAGAAGCTCCAGCTGGTGGTACAGAATGCATTGGTTGTCTAGCTATTAACAGTCATAAGCTGACATGACAAGCAGCTCTGAAGCTCCAAGGCCCCATGTGGCTGGCTTTCTCAAGCCCTTTCACCAGCCAAAGTCACGGGTTTTTGGAAAACATGTAGAGCCCATTCCTGCATTATAAGTTATGAGCATTCACAGATGCCCACCATTTCTAAGCAAAGAGATGGATTAGATGTAACTACAGCGAGAGATGACAGGCACAAAGGAGAGTTTGGACAAATCTTGCAGCATTACATGATTGAGTTAGCAAGCAGTAACGAAGGAATGGTCCATTTTGAAAATTGGCCATAGACTTGCATAAGCCTGTCAATGGAGGCTGGAAATATCACAAGACGGTCTCTTGGTCTTGAACCTGCTTGACTAACAACTAATTAAGATTTTTGAAGACAATGGGCTCAAAATGGTACTCTTAACTTGTTCTGCTCCTTCTGATCTTCCCTGATAGCTAAGGTTGCTAAGGTTATTGCCCTCCATCCCAGATCTATAGAATATGCAGTCTGATAAGAAATATCAAAATGCAATGTCATTATTGTTAAATCTCTTATTCGAAAGTTGGTTTCCATAAAGTTCTTGTTCCTTCAGTATTCTACTCATAACATAGTCGTAATATGGATACCATTGGTGCCATTAGCCATCAGGTAGGTTCATGTTCATTAGCCATCAGGTAGGAAGAAGGTTTGGGTTCTTCCAAAAATGGACATTAGAAAGCAATATGGGAAGAAAAATTGAGAATAATTGTGCCAACACTGCTGTTTCACTATGAGAAGGCTTGATAATTTAGTTCACTCAAGAATTGTCACAACGATGGCTCTCTTCTCAGAGAATCAGTTAGGATTGCTGTCAGCTGCACTCAAAGACGATAATCCACGTGTGAACAGGAGGTCCAGCATTCTGTGCTGCAGGCAAAGGTTATAGAGTAGATAGAAAGACCTTTCCCGGCTTTAAAGGCAAATTACTACAGAATTAATCTTCTTGTCTTCTAAATCATTGGCTGCTTGTAAGTTGAGGAAGTTTAAGGACACAGAAAATGAATTTAGCCCTATTCATGTGATCAGTATTTTATGCTACTTAAGATATTTTTTTAATAAAAGTTATTGTTCATTGGTCAGACATTCTGGGAGTTTATGAAAAAAAAGAGAGTCTAAGACAAATGGGCATATTCAGTAAAAATGATAAAAATAAAATTAAAAAGTGATGTGTTACATAAAATAATAAATTTAAAGGTTTTTTATTATAAAGATAATGTCAGATGTCATATACAAGGATGTGCTTTTTGACTAAGTTGGCAACTATTTCTGTCCCAGGCTCATAATCCATTCCCTATAATGACCTCGAGTGTGGGCACTACCTCTTCATTATGCCCCTCTGCATAACACCTTTTCTCCCACTGTGGTCCCCACACTGCTGTCAGCCTGTCATTGGGTACTCAATGGAAACTTCAGTAGTTACTTTGAGGCTGATGATTCTACCAATGGCCTCACCACCTCAGGATTCTGCCTGTCTGACAGACAACACTGTAGCACAGCAGGGTCAGGTTCCCTCATATCCCCTTGAGTCCCCTCTTATCCCCTCACATCTAAACAGTCCTTGGAGTCAGCACACAAATATCACTTCCTTGGCTCTTCTAGGTCCTTTCATAAAGTTCCAGTTTGATGGTGATTTCTGAAAATTAGTGCAGTGGAGAGCATCAGTCCATAGTTTGCTAATGATCTGAAGCAAAAATAAAAGGGAAACAGATAAATCCCTCTAAGGAACACACATACACACACACACACACACACACACTCTCTCTCTCGCACTCATGTGCGTGCGTGGCACAAAGCAAACTGAAGACTTTATTTTAAAAAGTTAGAAAGTCTGACCTTCGTGGCTTCTCTCTTTGCTTTTAGAACTCTTGCCTCGTAACACTCAGAACAGTTGACAGCAACATTCCACTTACGCCCTTGTTTTGCTTAACGTGAATATGAAAACCTGCTCATCCCTCTCTTAATTTTTGCCCATCACCTTCCATGTTTTTCTATAATTTTGATTTGTGTGTTAATCTTTTCCTAGTTTTGGTTAAAGCCATGGTGTCACAGCCGCTCCTTGGACTAAGTTAATGGGCTGTTACCATATAACTAGCCCTACCGTGTGAGTCCTGGTAAGCTTCACCCATTAAATTTATTTCCATTCATTTCCAACTTGGTTCAAAGTTGACTGAGGACTGTCATCTCCTTCATGATCTATGACATGCCATCTGAATAGATGTCGTAGCCCTAGGGAGACTGTGAGTCGCAATGAGCTTCTCAGTGGCTGCATCATTCAATAGAGGAACAGAACTTGTGTCTATTAGCATATAATTATGAGCCAAAAAGAGGCCAATACAAGTAACTGGGCAGCCATAAGAACTAACAAGTAAATCCCAGTGTGGTAATATTAATAAAAAAACATATAAAATCAATCATTTAATAGCCAGCTAGATAATAAAATATAACATAGTATATTTTAACCAGAATGGCAATGCATATTTTCTAGGATCATTTCATTTTTTGGAAAAAGCTTTTCAAATTACTAAAATGATTATCTGAAAACTAATAGCTTGGGAATGGAAGCGAGTGTAAACAGCTGGGGATGATTCATTGGAGAGACAGAGGGATAGGCCAGAGGGAAGGAAAGCAGCCAAGGCGAGGCAGTAGGAGGACAGAAAGAGATAGAGCTCAGAGCTGGAGCTCAGCGCGCAGGCGCACAGGAGCGGCTGTAGGTAAAAGATGTGTACTTCCTGCTTTTCGCCAATGTGTTGGCTGTTGCTGTTTGGTAGAGATTAAATGCTTCTCACACATGCTCTTAGGCCATGACTGTTGATTACGATTTTTTTTCTCTCACAAACGCTGGCTGAGAACCGTACATGACTTGTCACCATAAAGTGAAAAGATCACCTGCCCTTAAGTAGATGACTTAGGGATAGAAATTCTTCTGAAATGAAAAGATTGGTCTACTATAATCCTATTCACAATTCCAAGGAGATTTCTATTGATGCATGAATAGATAAAAGCAACTTTGAAAATTAAAAATCAATAGTAAAGGGAAAGGATTTGTAGTTCTTGTTAAAATATCTACACTAGGTTAGAATTAAAAGTACTTACAGATGTCTACATGATCCTGCAAATGACACTCTTACCAAGGTCAGATTACAAACAAAATGAGAATCAGTGAATGATCAGGTTTTAGCTTTATCAGTGTGTTAGTTAGAAGGTAAACATGTTTCATAGAAATCTTTCCCTAATGTTTTCTTATACCATAGAGTTACTTGTCTGCATGAAGCTGTACAAAACCGGATATGTGTTTATCTATGTTTGGGTGGGAAAGTTTTCTCAAAAGGAAAAAAATCAACAAGAGATACAAAAGTGGGATAGATTCAAATATATAAAACTTTAAGAAAATTTAACATATTATGCAATATGTTAACAACATAGAATCATACTCAAGAAACCAGAAAGCAGGGGCTGGAGAGATGGCTGGGGAGGTAAGTGTGCTTGTCCAGGAGAGCCAAGTAAAGTTCCTAGCACTCGTACTGGACAGTTGACCAGTGGCCATATGGCCAGCTCCAGGAGATCTAACTCTTTTCCTAGGATTGCACTCACATGCACAAACTCACACAGAGACTCACACATATTCACATAACTCTTCAAAGCAAAAGTAAAATAGTTTTTCAAATTAGGCAAACAAAAAAAATGAATGCCTACCACAAACATTTAAGAAGCAGACACAGGTCTTATGAATCTAAAAGGAAGAAACTCTCTGACATAGGCAGGATTCCACACTCAGAAGCATTACATTTCATCTTTGTCTTTTTGCTAAAATAACTACGACAATATAGGATCTGCCCCATTTGAACGGTGAGTGTGTTGAGTAGGATTCAGACTTCATCCCAATGCTATTAGTTCATTCGATTGATTTTAACCTCAGCAACATCTGAATCCTCGCACTTTGTCTCCGGCCTTTCTTTAGCTTATTGTTTGGTTCCACTGACTTCCAGGGTTGCCAGACTCAAGCACAGCAAAGCTATGTCTTACGTCAAATGCTCTTTCGCCTATTCCAGCTGGAGTATTAGCTCCCTTATCAGGACCTATTTTGCACATATCTGTTCTCCTACCTAGTTAGGTCATGGAATGCCCTTGTGACTAACTCTAAGTACAAAGATGTCTGTGAAGTGATTAGGTGACGCTCCTGAACAGTAGCTGTGGGCTTCCTAAATCACTTTCTCCATTACAATCCGCCCAGCTCTTTCCCACTTCAAACCAATTATGTTACATTTTCTAAATTCTAAGAAACACTATTTACTCTTTTCAGTCTAGTATTTTTGAAATTGAACTTTTAAGTGAATTTTCCACTGCACATTACCTTGTATCCCTCTTAATGGAAACATAACAGTCTTTTCAAAAAAGGTAATAGGTTTATCTTTTATTAAACTTGAAAAACATAAAGCAGCCACTTATTAAAGGTGACTTTTTCCCCCAGGGAAGAAAATGTGATATAAATTACTCTTACTAAAATATTGTTAAGTGTTCTTCTTTAACCTTTGAACAATTCCTGTACACATCTAAAGCATATAAATAATAAAATTTCCTATATGTAATTCTTAAGGAAGTCATTATAGATGATCTGGAGAAGCATTTAACCACTATGACCTTAGAAGGGAGATTCTTTTGCAAGGAGATACCTATTTTGATAAAAACAGCAAGCTGCCATTCAGTGAGGTACATTTAAGAGGCAACATGAGTGTGTCTGTCTGTCCTGTTGCTCGGCGCCCACACTGCACCTGTCATTAAGAGCTTTGCACATTGTCCGACAGGGTGTTGGTAGGCATTTAACACCTGGACTTTTGCAAGAATCCAGGGAGAGGGAGTCCTTGTTGGCTGATGGCCAACCGTCATGCTGACTGAATAGTTAAATGGAGGGGCGAGGGGACATGCTCATCGGCTCTCCCTAAAAAGCTACAGAGAACCCTAAAACTGGATTCCTGGGGGAAAAAAGCTGTTGTAATCTCCTGCACATGGTCTAAGGACTTCTCAAGCTGGTGACCAGACTTCTCAAGTAGACGAGTAAGAATAGAAAACAAGGTCAGAAATTTGGGGGACAGAGATCAGTCTGGGTCAAAGGTTAAACATATTTCATTAGAAAAACTAGTTTTCAAGTTGTTTTTGTAGAAAAGACAAACATTTGAATTTCTTTAATCTATGCAATATTGGGGGAAGCTTGCATCACTCACTAATGCCTTGGGATCTCTGGTGGTTTGAATATGCTTGGCACCTGGGGTGGCACTATGAAGAGGTATGGCCTTGTTGGAGTAGGTGTATCCTTGTTGGAGGAAGTGTGTCACTGTGTTTTGAGACTCTCTTTCCAGATGCCCATGAGACAGTCTTCTCCTGGCTGCCTGGGAATCAAGATGTAGAACTTTCAGGTCCTCCAGCCCCATGTGTGCCTGGATGCTGCCATGTTCCCACCATGATGAAAATGGGCTGACCCTCTGAAACTCTAAGCCACCCCCAAATAAATGTTGTTCTTTGTAAGAGTTGCTGTGGTCATGGTGTCTCTTCACAGCAATGGAAACCCTAAGACAGGATTAAGCCTGAATGCAGAAGGATGGTGTAAGGGGATAGAAGGAAGAGTGGAATGGAAACTTAAGGGTTCTTTGGAAAGTCAGTTGGATGATGTTTTTCTGGGCAAACAGAGTGAAGGAATGTTTCATTAAAGTAGACATATGTATGAAAGGCTAAGGCAGACACTGAACTGAAGCAGACACAGAAGAGAGGATGTTATGCTAAAGCAAGCATGTAAAAGGACACATGATGAAGGATTCTTTGCAACAACACGAGTGTATTAATCTGCCTTACATTGCATGGTTAAACTGCATTTGTTGGGACTCCATAGAGAGAAACACACCAAAAAACTTCTTGTGGTGTACGCTTCTGGGATGTAGGCTGATTGAATCCATGTGCTGAGGCAAGACCCATGCTGAAGCAAGGCACGTGCTGAGTCAAGGAGGCACGTGGAGGACATGTGATGTTTGGAGGGTATAAATAGCACTCCACAGAGTGACAGGCTTGGCTTGCTGGTACAGCTAGCTGTGCAAGCTTGAGGGTCTCAAGTCTTTGCTGATCTTCACTTCCCTGAGAGAGGCACAGCTGAGAACTTCCCCTGGTGTTCCTGTTGGCCCCTCCTGCTAAGTTGAGCCAGGGCTGAGGCCTGGCTGTCTCTGCTAGGTCATATCACCACTATCACTAATCCAACTCTACGGAACTGGACTGCTGATGTATTCGTGAGGTGTTTGCCAGTGGATTGAGCTACCTCTGCCTGCTAACCTGTGAACTGAACTGATTTTCAGACAACACACAGACAGGAGTTGCTTCAAAGAACCTTTCTAAACAGGTCCACTTTCCCCATATTCTTTCTTTTCCACTACCTCTGGTGAGTGGTGGGCTGCAAGGGAGGTTAAAGCATTTAATAACCATCATTAAGAGTAAGGTTTGAAAAGATTAAAGTTCCAGGAGAGAGGGGAGTAAATGGCAGAAAAGCCAGCCTCAGACTCAGTACAGAGCTAGAGATAACAAACTTAGCTGTTGTTCCAAGAGGACAGATGAAGAAGGTATAACTGCTACCCAGTTACCAAGAAGGAAACAAAGCCATTTCAAGCATTTGTTCAGTCGTTTCCTGCTGATGAGTTGCTTAGGGAAATGATGGAGGCAAGCCAAGAAAAGGAAGGGTTACTGTAGCATGCCTCAGCTTTCCACAGAGAACACATGGCTAAACCAACCATGAAATGATATCACTTGCAAAGTTTTCTCTGTGCTCTTGATGCCAAAATGGGCCCAATCTTAACAGAGTCTGATACAGTATGCTAACCACAAAGCCCCCTGTAATATAAATGTATGGCTCTCCTGTAATGGAGCCCCACAAATGGTTTCATATTTTGGATTCTTTCACAACTTTTTTCACCTAAGACAATTTCAAAGAAGTCAAATTAGATTCTGTGAGGTATGAAACAAGAAAAATTTTCTTATAGCCATTTTATAGAACTTAGTAAGCTGTGTACAGAGACACTGAAGAGTCTTGGCTACAGTTATCTCCACTGGCCAAGAATAAGACCCAGAAACAGGTATCTTCAGACCTCCATTCTGTGCTTTTTCCTTCCAGAGAATACCTATGTGGCTCTCCAGAAAGCTTCTGAAAAGCCCAGCATGCCAACAACAGGGTATGGTTGTATTCTGTGACTTACTTGGGAAACTTGTTGCACCAGACCATTTCTGAATAGAGGGAAGTGAAGCAGGCTGGACAGAGCCGTTCTTTGTGTGGTCCAGAGCCTTTACTACGGGAAGTAGGCCTTTCCGGCCAGAGTTGTACCAGGAATTCCTATTTCCTCTTATAGTAAAACCCTGTTTATAAATATATATGCATCCATGCACAAACACACACATCCTTCAAATGGCCAAGGCAGTTCTGTATCCACAGAAATAAACACAGAAAAGAGAATGACAGAGACGGATGCATGGAGAAATATTTTTAATTTTTTAAGAAAACATTTGTCTGTTTTGGGCAGAAGCAGTCAGTTCTGAGGAAAGGAAACCTGTACTTAGGCTAAACATCCTCAGGATTAATTATTACCATATTTGAAATCCAAATTACCTGACCCATCATTAGACGGTAAGTACAGGCCAGCCAATAAATATCCACTCTGTCCACTGGAGGACAGGTATCTGCACCAAGTTCAAAGGCCCTTGAAATTTACCACACACACACTTAGCCATCTTTAGAGTTTTGTTGATGACGAAAAGTTGGATGCACTCAGAAAACTCAGGGAGGCAGCCAGCACAGCCTCAGGCTAATTAGCAGAAACCACAGGTATAACCAACTGTCAGGCCTTCACGTAACCAATCCTGCAGCCAGATGCTGCATTTTGGAAAAACATACCTCAGTGCTCCTCATTGAAATTCCGTCTCTGCCCTTATAAAGAGTGCACTGTGTGAGCGAGCAGCAAGACCTGGCCCAGGGCACTTGGGGCCATTCTATGAGATAAAGAGCTTTCCAAACGACCATTCGCTGTAAGCAACCCTGCCAACAGGGCTTTGTACTTGACATGTGATTCCAGACCCACTGCAAGCTGACTAGAGTACAAAAAGGACCAGACAAATATAGACTCTCATATGAAGTAAATCAACCAAGAAGTGTTTTATCAATAAAATTTCATTTACACCTCACATGCGTATCACTCAAATGACAAAAGCAGTCAGACACCTCCCATCTTCTTTAGAACATATGTCATTTCTTTTCTATTAATAGAGTTCAGACCCCAAACAGTTGTGGACTTAATATGTGTTATTTGAAGATGGTGGCATCTGTTGATTTGAATTCATGTGGTTGGTTTACAAAGGGTTCTCTTTGCTCCATCTGACTTAATGTGACTCAAACCACAACCTTTTTCATGAAGGAAACATTTCATTATTTAAATGGATTTTATAACAATTTGGTACCATACCTCATATATGTAAGCACTTAGTGTTTTTAATATTTCCAAGAGGATAATTCAATCTAAGTCTGCTTTTTCTTACTTTGGGAAGTATTTGTACAGATGACTATAAAGTATCTAGTCTGAAGAACAACATTTGACCATAAGACTAAAAAACTCAGAACATAAAAGAACATTCAGTTACTATTCTCTTAGAGAAAAATAACGACACACATACTGCATGCTATAGTATCCTTCTACAGCTGAAGAGAGAAGTTTATTAAAAAATTTGGAAGCAAATTAAAGGCTAATAATATCATTTCACGGTTTTCAAAAGATTTGCAAAAGATGGGAGGATATCACAAGACAAGTATAGGATGGGCTTCTTAACCAAGTTCAGTTTGCTCAGATACAGTATCAGTAGGGCCAGATCTTTATGACTGCATTGACTTCTCTCATTATGCTAGTTTTCTGTCACCATAAAAAATATCTAAGATAATAAAGATAGAGAAGAGTTTGGTACACCTCAGTTTACTGTTGGTTGCCCTCATTGCTTTGGCTCAAAGAGAAGTGGTACAGGTTGGGTAGGGCACATAGCTGAACACAATACTTTACCTGGTGGCAGAGAATCAAAACAGAGAGAAACAGGAAGAGACAAGGCTCTCATGAGCTATTGTGAGGGCATCCCCCAGTTAGTGAAGATCTGCTAGATCCATCTCTTAAAGACTGCTACCTTCCGATAGTACCATCTTGAGGACCAAGCCTTACTTTATGGCCCTCTGAGGACCAGAGATCATACTCTTCATTCTCTGCATCATTTCCCAAGTTCTTTTTTCTTTATACCATAGATTTACTATTTTCTGATCAAAATCATCAGACCTTCATGAAAAAGAAGTTCACCAACATCTCTCTACCAAGGGCTAACATGCTCCATCACTCCTTCAGGAGGAATGTATTGTGAGGTGCCCAGAAATGTTGAGTTCATCAAGCAGCCTTTCTTTCTGTGGTGGTTTGAATAAAAATGGCCTCCATAGGTCTGTAAAGAATGTCATATTAGGAGTTGTGACCTTGTTGGAGAAAGTGTGGCCTTGTTGGAGGAAGTGAGTCTCAGTTCTTTTCCTGCTGCTTATGGATCAAGATGTAGAAATCTCAGCTCCATCTTCAGCATTACATCTGACTGTACACCATACTTTCCTGTCATGATGACAGTGGACTAAACATCTGAACCATAAGCCAGCCCCAGTTAAATGTTTTCCTTTATAAGAGTTGTTGTGGTCATGGTGTCTCCTCACGGCAATAAAAACCCAAACTAGGACAGTTCCTTCCAGCTTATTGCCTACTTTGAGGTTTACACTTAGCCATATTTCTTGATGATACAAGAACAGAGGTATTGAGCTTGGTGTAATGCTATGGAGGTTAATACTGGCAACTTGATAAGATCTAGAATTACCTAGGAGATAAGCCTCTGTGGAAGCCTGGAAGGATTATATAAATTAGGCTAGTCTCTGGGCATGCCTGTGAGAGACTGTCTACATTATGTTAGTTGATGTAGGAAGAAGACTCTAATTAGTTATAAGGACACATTACCATGGGATGCAGTCCTAGACCACATTGAAAGGATAAAGAGCTGAGCACATTCGTATACCACTGTCTTCTCAACTGAAGGCACAGAGTGACCAAGCACCTCATGATCCTGCAGCCATGATAGACTGTATCCCTAAACTGTGAACAAAATAAATCCTTTCTCCCATAAGTTGCTTTTGTCAGGTCCTTTGTCTCAGCAACAAAACAAGTAGCTAAGAAAGTTCTGAGGTCAGAAAGACTTCATTCACTATACACCTTCAATAAAACAGTAACAGGAAGACGAGTGAAAACAAAATGAGTGGATTTGAAGCATATTCATAGAAAAACAAAGTAAGACAATGTCACAAGGAAGGCAGATAAAGAATAAGGATTTTTCTAGGGAAATTTCAGATAAGTGCTAATATCCATTGCTTAACTGCCTCCCCCAAAGCTTTTATTCAGTCTAAGGAAATATAAAGAAAATAAAACTTCTATTTCTAAATGTACACTTAAATTTTGTAATGGAAGAAGGTTGTACAAAGAGCCAAATAATGAGGATGATCATGATGATACTTTTAAAGAAACATGGCAGGCTTTTGATCTGGACTATAAAGAATAATTTATTTTCTATTATTGGTCCTTGTTAATTATTAATACAAATAGTGTACTGTCTGGTTTTGTGTCAACTTGACACAAGCTGGAGTTATCACAGAGAAAGAAGCTTCAATTGAGAAAATGCCTCCATGAGATCCAACTGTAAAGCATTTTCTCAATTAATGACCAAGGGAGGAGGGCCCCTTGTGGGTGGTGCCATCCCTTGGCTGGTAGTCTTGGGTTCTATAAGAAAGCAATCTGAGCAAGCCAGTAAGTAACATCCCTTCATGGCCTCTGCATCAGCTCCTGTTTCCCTGATCTGGTTGAATTCCAGTCCTGACTTCCTTTGGTGATAAACAGCAATGTGGAAGTCTAAGCTGAATAAACTCTTTCCTCCCCAACTTGCTTCTTGGTCATGATGTTTGTGCAGGAATACAAACTCTAACTGAGACAGATAGTGACACCGGAGACAACCTACCAACTGACGTTTCTGAATGGTTTGAAGAAATCAGGTTCACAGCATGAAGAAACAAGAAGATAGTTACCTTATGTCTCTGTCACACCCAAACCATGTAGAATCCAAACATACTACCATTTCCTATTCCTCTCCAGGCACCAGATGACAACCTAACTAGGGCCATCTGTCTCCTAGGTGGAATAAGACTACATTGACAACCTCAGTTGGACCAAACTCCACCAACATGGAGCCTCACCACCAGTCATCAGCCTACTCCCTGCCAGGTCTGAAGAATTGTATAACTCATAAAATAATTGGATGGGCAAATTGTATACAAATGTTTACATAAGTACACAGAGTTAAAATGTGAAAAGCCTCAATACTGATTCTCCTCTTCTCTGTGTTTCTGCCACCCTATTCATAGGTCCCCTTGGGTAGTAATTTGGTGAGAGTCACTCTAGTCCTTTCTTTTTGTAACTATGTGTAGTACACATGTAAATACACTGGCACAATAACATTGGTGGGCAGAGACAGGTCAAATATGATTGACAGTCACACTCTTTGAACTATACTGTCACTCCTTAACAATGTATGAGAAATAGCTTTATTTTCATTTAAAACTATTTTTTAGATTTTTAAATTGTATTTTATATTTATGAAGGTTTTATATGCATATGTGTGTACAACATGCACTCCTGGTATCCATGGAGGTCAGAAGAAGAAGGTGTTGAACACTCCTAGAATTTGAATTATAGCTTGTTGTGAACTGCCATGTGGGTGCTGGAAACCAAATCTCAAACCTCTGTAAGAGTAACAATTGTTTAACCACTGATCCATCTCTCCATCCCCAAGAAATATCTCTCTTGATAATACTAGCTTACATTGATGGCTATTCATTGCACATAATGATAAGTCTCATAAGCATATTTGCATTCAGTTATATCATAGAATCGACCATATTCATCCCATATGTCCTTTCCTTTTTCTCCTTAGTCTCCTTCCTTTTCTCAGAGAGACTTTTGTTCTACATTCATATCATATACTCATGTGTGTGTGTGTGTGTGTGTGTGTGTGTATACATATGGGGAGAGAGAGAGAAAGACAGAGACACAGAGGCAGAGAGACAGAGACAGAGAGGAAATTTTTCTGAGTCTTGTTTATTTTAATTAATATGATGATTATAATTCCATCCACTTCCCTATAAACAGCACAATTTTTTCTTCTTTGTGGCTGAAAAAACATCCTTATATCTGTGTGCTATGTTTTCTTTGTTCTTTTATTTGTTAGCAGACAACTGGACTGATTCAATAACTTGGCTATTGCTTCAATAAACATAGATGGACAAATATACCTAGAGTATGCTGACATAGATTCCTCTAGATATATTATCAGAACTTTCTTTTCTTTCTTCCTTTGCCTTTTCTTCCCTGCCTCCTCTCCCTTCTCTTTTCTTGGTGTTGTTGTGACCTGTGATGGTTTGAACCAGCCCCATAGGCTCATATATTTGAATGTTTGGTCTCCAATTGGTGGAACAGTTTGGTAAGGATTAGGCGATGTGGCCTTGTTGGAGAAGTTATGCTACATGGGATGGGCTTTGAGATCTTAAAGGCGTATGCCAGGCCTAGTGGACATGTGTATCAGATGTGATCTCCCAGCTACTCATCCAGTACCACACCTGCCCGCCACCAGGCTCCCCACTGTGATGATCATAGACTAGCCTTCTGAAACTGAAATTAAGCCCCAATTAAATGCTTCCTTTTTATAAGTGCTATTGGTGCTTCTTTACAAAGTAGTATAGTAGCTAGACATGGTCTTACCCAGTTTTGGTTTCAAGTAGCATTAATTTTGTAAAATGAGACTGTCCAGCCCTTCTTGCTTATTTTATGAATTAGTTTGATGAATGAACATTTGATAACTTTTCTAGATCAAAATCTGGTAGACTTCATTTGTGAATTCACCTGCACAGAAGCTTTGTTTGCATGAGAGATTATTAGTATCACAACTCATAGTTTATTATAGATTTATATAAATCATTTACATTTCTTAGTTTAATTTTAATGGTTAATATGTTTGCAGAAATCTTCCCATTTCTTTTAGATTTTCCAATTTATTGTAACATTCATTTCCAAAATGTAATTTAATGATCCTCTGAGTTTCACTGATATGCATTAGTTAAGGTTAGGGCTTGGGTTACTATTACGATTAGATTGTCTCCTGCTTATCTCTAATTCTATTGATATGGTTCTCCTTCTCCTTCTCCTTCTCCTTCTCCTCCTTCTCCTCCTTCTCCTCCTTCTCCTCCTTCTCCT
>NW_021620769.1:2472201-2508160 GCF_004785775.1 Grammomys surdaster | reverse complement strand
CTCCTTCTCCTCCTTCTCCTCCTTCTCCTCCTTCTCCTCCTTCTCCTCCTTCTCCTCCTTCTCCTCCTTCTCCTCCTACTCCTTCTCCTCCTCCTCCTTCTCCTTCTTCTTATTCTTCTCCTTCTCTTTCTCCTTCTCCTCCTCCTCCTTCTTCTCCTTCTTCTTATTCTTCTTTTTCTTTGTTTTTTTCTTCTTTTTTGTTAGTTTGGCTGAAGGTCCAACAATTATGTTTATTTTTTCAAAGAACTGCTCTTTATTTAATTGATTGATATATTGTTCTTTTCATTTTCAGTTCATTTTTACTCAGTTCTTTAGATAATAATTTAATAATAATTTTACTATCATCTACTAATTTGGGGGTTTGGCTTGCTTCTGTATTTCTAAGACATTGAGGTGTTTCATTAAATTATTGATGAGAGGCCCCGATCATGCTTTTAGTTTAGATAATTATAGCTGGCAGCATCTCTCTTAGGACTTCTTTGACTGTATCCACATGTTTTCATTTTTACTTGACTGTCAGAGTTTCTGAAAAATTCCCTCCTGATATTTTCAATAATCTATCTATCCAGCAATTTTCTGCTGGTCAGTTTCTGCAAATTTGTACACTCTCTTTACTTTCTCTTGCTGTTTATTCTAGTCTTATTCCACTGTGATTAAATAAACTATAAAGTGTTGTTTCATTTTTCTTGTATGTGTTCAGACTTCATTTATTTCCTAAGATATACTCTATTTCTATGCCAAAAACATGCATTCATGCTTGGATGGACTATTCTGCAGTACTTGTTAAGTCTTCTTGATCCATTTTGTCATTTGATTCTTCTATTTTTTGTTTACTTTTGCTTGAATGGCCTGTCCATTAGGAAGAGTGAAGTACTGGGTTATTGTGCTGAGATCAGTCTGAGCCTCTGCATCCATTAGTGCTGTTTTACACCATATTCTCTAACCCTCAGTGCTCTCTGCATTTGCCATTCATTCTCTACTATTAAAGCCAGTATTTTATAGCAGATTTTACCTCCAAGATGGATGATCAGCTCTCCCGCTTACTCCCATGAGACTCCAAAAACCAGTGTGTGGATTTTTGTCTGCTGTCTTCCTCTTCTGAAAGGTTATTTTCCTGTGGGCTCAAGTATCTCCTCATTCAACCACAGAGAAATGCACTCAAGTATAATGTGACTGTATTGTGTTATAATGGTTATAAGATGCATACTAGTCATTAGAAATAGCTTTAAAATATGTCATCTGAAGTACTACAATAAATAACCAAAGCCTTTTGATAAGGTTGATCAAAACCTTAGTGTATGTAGTGGCCCAAAATGTTAAGACTCTGACAAATTTTATATTTATAAATATAAATATATATTTATATTATATTTACAATTGGAATTGTACAAAAGAACATCTTTGCACCCACTGAGGAACTTTCATCATCTTGAAGTATGTTTACATACAAAATCAACATAGAGATAATGTACTTTCTAGCACTAGAAAATTTTGTGATCTCTCTCTCTCTCTCTCTCTCTCTCTCTCTCTCTCTCTCTCTTTCACGCACACACACACACACACTCATACACACACATACACCACATACACAAACATGCAATGTACATATACATACAATGATAACAAAACAACAACAATAATGACAATAATAATAACCTAATTGTAAAGATATTGCAGATGTTATAAGTAGTGGAATACAAAGGAAAAAGAACATATATAAAAATCTAAAAAGCAAGTTTAATTTAGGGCTAATGAGATGGCTCAGGACACAAGCCTGTATGGATACACCACACACACACACGAACACATAAATAAATATTTATATAAATAAATAAATAGAAAACTTAACATGAAAATTGCATTACATGTTTAGATTATGGACAATTGTATGGAGGTAGTTCATAGGAGCAGACCAGCTTTCAACATCATTACTAATTTGAGGTTTTGCATGATGACAAATAGCTATTTTCCAGAAAGGCATGACTATCTTTGGAGAATACTTTCACATTTACTTTTTCCAAAGCACTGTTGCTCATTTTGAAATGCTTCTAGAATTCACTGTGTGCCAATGTGAATGCTCCCTATTGTGTTGTCATGTCTTCTGTGTCTTGCTTCTGAGTTGTTGGGGGTATGCAGAAATCTGTTCCATGAGTATTAATAAACAGAACACAGATTTGGCAGAAGCAATGTGAGGAATGGCACTGCCTCAGCACCTAAGGGTCTTATCCTATATAATCATAGATAACCATTTTCTGACCAGCCAGTAACTATTGGCTCCTTCAGGCAAATGTAGCTTCAAGAAATTAAAATCTTCTGGAATTTCATCAGAATGCCAATACAGAAAAATAACACAGTTTAAATCTAAGCGGTTACTTAACCAGACTCATTCTGTGAAGCCTGTAGTAAGGCCAAAGCATAGAGGTCTACAGAGTTTGGTCATAACTGAAAGTGGGGAGAAGCCTCAAGTCTATCTATCCCAGGACACAATTCAGGAGCACTTACAGTATAAAGACACAGCATGCTCCGAGGTGTGGAAAAGTAAGGAAATCTGTGGTCTATCTTGCCAGTTTAAAATCCGCGACTCTTCATAGGAAGTACGTTCAGAAAATGGCACAGGTGATCTGAGCGTGAAATTTCTACTCTGTGTTGCCAATCACTCTTCTAGCCTAGGGTGTGTGATTCTGGGATATTGAGATAGGCTTGGGTGACTTCTAAGCTCCTAACAAGTCCCTTAGACAGCTGTTGTGATCCTGAGGTGCTGGGGATATACTGTTGAGCTGCACAACCTGTGTGATTGCTAATGAAGGAAGAGGGATTAGTAGAAACCTTTGCTTTCAAAGCTTTTACCCTAGTACATGCCCATGGCCAGTCTGTTTTCTCAAAATTGGCTTTCCACTTTTCTGCTTTTGCTTCTTCCCCCATGGGAGTCAGTTTGGAGGATTCTGCTCTTGGGGTTCTAGTACTCTGAATTGTCTCCTTTCAGGGTTTGTAACTTTCTGTATGTTTCAACCTTTAGGGATTTTGCACTTTCTGCACTTCAGTGTTGGGTGATTTAGAATTGTGTCTTTTATAATTTATGGTCAGAGCATTCCCAAAGTTTTAGGGTGCCAAGAAGTGTGTATTTTCTAAACAACTGAGCAACAGGGAACTAGGGTTTGGTCTAGAGCAGTGTTCTCAGGCTTATGTTAATCAAAAGGAGCTGCTTTTCTTGCTGTGGAGAATTTATGTAAAAAATGTTAAGTTTTCAAAAGGTATTAGTCAATTTTGTGTTTTACACTTCAGTAGTGTCCCAAATATCAGGAAATATGGTGACTGCTTCTTTATTGCTTCAAAAGTGTAACTATCATTGCTTGCTAGACAAAAAGAGAGACTTTAATATTTTCAAACAATTGAGTGACTGTGGGAGTCCCCACTCACCCTGTAAACTCAATTTCTAAATCAAAATAGACACAAACACAGATGGTAGAGGCAGATGGCAATTTGCTTTTTTTTTTTTTTCAAGTTTAGGACAGTGATGTTTTGAACACATTTGAGATAGAAAGGACAAATGCTTTTCTGACTCACCACATTTTCAACTAGTGACGGAGCTAAGTTAAGAAGCTTCTGTGTATCAAATAATCAGTAAACATTGGGTTTATTATCCAGTGGAGAGCACACAGGCCAACAGCACTACCCACTAAGTCAGTATATAAAACAAAGCCAATAGCCTTCATTTTTTCCACAGTTCAGAGTTTCCAAATAAGATCTTAATTTTACTAACTGCACATTTCATATTAACTCTGTGAAATCAGTCAGAGCAGAGGCCTGACTTTGTTTTCTTCTTAATGAATATGCAGCAGAAATGCCATCATTTGACAGGCGCCTGCCAATGCCACACATGTCCTTTGATGGGCGGTTACTCCCAGAAGCCTGGGAGAATTAGAATTCTCCCAACATCTTGGGCACACCATGAGATCTTCTAATGTCACTGTAGCTGTTCTGAACAACCACCCTTGATCTCGAACTTCTGAAGTCATCACATATCTAGGGTGCTGTGTCATATAGACTAGTATGGTATCGAGAAGTTACATCTAAGGTGGTGAGATTAGAATATGCTGCTGTTGTTGCATTTTGCTGAATTAATTGTGAGTAAAGAATGAATCATGAACCAGGCAGCATTTCCAACCAGAAGAGGTTAAAGCACTATGGGCCGACTATGTGGACTGGCCATGTGGGTGAGCAATCCCAGCAGGCAATAGGGGTAGGCAATGTTTATAGACAAAGGAAAGAAACCTGGGTACAATGGCTGGGAGGTCACAGGTCCATGATTGCCTCTCTTGGACATGATGTGCGAAGCTGGCAGCTTGTGATTGGCTGAAGCTTAACTGTTGTTTGGTCTGTTTTAAAACTTGTGCAAGTAATATGTTTTTTTCTGTGGCTTGTTTATTTTCCTTTTAATTATGCTCTGAAATTTTTTACATGTTTTTCCTTAATTTTGAGTACAATGGCATTTTAGATCTTATTACCACACCTTGCTCCATTCCTCTCTTGATAGGAATTTATTTTAATTGCCCTTAGGATTTGCTATTATGAACAACACCACTGTGAGCACACCTTCATTTGCCTTCTTGTGAACAAGTTTAAGAGTAGAGCTCAAATGGATTCCTGAGGACTGACTCCGTGGTCTGGATAAGCATGTGCAAAGCTAACCAAGCAGTACCAAATGGATCCAACCCACTGTGCAGTTGCAGTGTTGACCAACAGAGTTCAAGCACGGTTGGTGAGTGTTTTATTGTTTTATATTTTCACAGGTTCTCAGGAGTTTCCAACCACTTCATTTTCTCCCATCAAGGACAGTTATCATTTTCTTCTATTCTTTTCTCTTTATGTAGTTGAACCAATTTAAACTTATCCCCCAACTATCTTATGAATGAAGAAGACTCAGAGTACAGTCATTTTATTTGGCTTTGACAATTACTGGGGAGTAAACCCCTAATCTACTTTTCTAACTGCTGGCCTGGCTACTTCCCCAGTGTGTACCCCAGTGTGTACCCCAGATACTGCTGCTTCTTCTGGCCATGTGCTCATCATCCATCTCCTCTCCTAGAGGCTTCTTCTTCTCAGTCTCTCACCCTTCTTCTTCTCCTTCTCCTTCTCCTTCTCCTTCTCCTTCTCCTTCTCCTCCTCCTCCTCCTCCTCCTCCTCCTCCTCCTCCGCCCTTTCCCTCTCCCTCCTCCTTCTCCTTCTCCTCCTCCTCCTTTCCCCATCGTCCTTCTTTTCCTCCTTCTTTCCTCTCTTTGTCTCTCTCTATGTCTGTCTCTCTGTTTCTATCTCTGTCTGTTTCTCTGTCTCTCTCTGTCTCTCTGTTTCTCTCTGTCTCTCTCTGTCTCTTTGTCTCTGTCTGTCTGTCTGTCTGTCTACCTCTGCCTCTCTCTCTCTCTCTCTCTCTCTCTCTCTCTCTCTCTGTGTGTGTGTGTGTGTGTGTGTGTGTGTGTGTGTGTGTGTGTGTAGGGCATTCAGCATCCTTCTCCAGTACTCTATGCCTTAGTCCCTTGAAACAAGATCTCTCATTGAATTTGATGCAAGGCTGGCAGCCAGCAAGCAGCAGTGATCATTCTGTGTCCTACCCTGGCAGCCCTGAAGTTTCAGGTGTACATAACAACACTGTGTAGAACTTAAGTCTGATTCTTTCTTCCAGCCCTGTGCTCTGAGAAATAAGACTCAGACTCAACGCATATTTACAAATATCTTGCCCATATAGCTAGGCTCTTCTCTGACTAGATCATAACTTAATATAACCCATTTATTCTGATCTATATTCTGTCATGTGGCTGGTTACTTGTGCTCAGCTACCATTTGTCTGTCTCCTCACATCTTCCCAGGCAAATCTTCCTGTACCTGGGCTCTATCCCAGAATTCATTCTGTTTCCCAGATGTCCCACCTTCTATTCTACCCTTTCCTATAGGCCAAAGGGGTTTTTTAAATTGACATGTGATGCATCCATACAGTCTACATTTTGTAGGTTCTGGAATTCAAACTGAGGCCACTCACTCTCACCCTCTGGGCCATCTCCCTAGCCTTCCCCTGGTCAGTTTTTCTACTTTTACTTGAGCAGACACCGTGTGTCTGTATTTTTGGCTGACTCTTTAGTATTCTGGTAGCAGATTTCTTCTTTACCTCTGCCCCTTGGAGAGGTCCCTTTCTTTCCTTCAGTTTCTAAGTTTGCCACAGGAAGAAACTAAACAAGCACCACTATTTTTACCCCTACCTCTGTCATTGCGAATAAAAATAGTTGGTATTTGGTTTTTAAATAAGTCTCTAGAATGTACTCTACAGGTGCTCCATCTCCAAGTGTGCATGTGAAATCAACACTCAAAGACTCTGGCCAAGATATTCATAATAATTAAATGATAGTCAAGATAACAATGGAAGGATGGTAGAACATAGAAGATATAAACCAAGAGAGGATGGTGCTGGAGGTTAAAGGAGCTAAAAGGGGGCTGGAGGATGGAGAGTGGAGGGATGAGGTTGAGTTACATCAAAACTATAGGGGGGGTTTAAAAAAACTCATGAGGGCCCACTAGTAAGCTAATTTTGAAATATAATTTTAAAAAAGATCTTGAACAGAGTTACCCTGTATGGGTGCTACTCCCAGAAAACATGAGTTATTAAATCAAAATTGCAGTGCAATATATTTGGGTCAGGAGGTCCCAGAAATTCTCCAAAACAACACAGGCATTGCCCAGTTACATGGTAAAACCCTTCAGTGCCTATAAACTCTGATCAGAGAAGTTTCTCTTTGCAGTGAGCAGTAGCCAGTTGAGATAAGTTCATAAATAAGAACTGTGGGTATTCACCTAATTGGAACATCTCTATCAACCCACCTCACCTCCTCCCCTGAACACAATGCAGGGAAAGTCTTGGATGAGTGCCTGGAAAGAAAGGAGGAGCTGTAAGACCAGGAAGACTGCTGGGAACTGTTGTCTGTGGACAGTAAATGACCACAGCATCCATGAACTCATAGCAGCTGTGGTTGCCTAGACAGGGCCTGCACACCACCACATTAGCCAAAGTTCTAATATAGGTTGGCAGGGTGCTGTCCAGGTACCACCCTTACTGAGGAACTATTTGCCAGGAGCCAAACCTAGGTAATTACCTGCTGTTCTAGAAAGCCTAGTCAGTACAAGGTTAAGAAAGGACATTCTCGGATCTTAGGTCCCAGGAACTTAAAGAACGTCTGGCATTTCCTGGGAGCCGGTTACAACAGTGGGATGGTCTAGGGAAATAAGGATATGACAATGGGATGGTCTAGGCAATAAGGATATGACAATGGGATGGTCTTAGACAATAAGGATACAGTGGGATAGCCCTAAGCAATGACCCTTGCCTAAACTTCCTGCTTTACTGTGTCTTTATAACCTGCCCCAAAATTAAAGTTTCAGAGCTTGATTAGAACCTCATGCTTGTTCTAGGTCTTTGTGTCTGTCTCTTGTCCCTTCATTCTTTTACCCCCTTCCCTAGGGTCTCGTCGAATCCCCGCGGGCCACGGCAACTATTGGCAATTGATAGCTGCAGTTGGAAGGAGAATTGTTCTTTTTGAGTGAATGCTCACTGATACATTTCTATGCTCCAGTGGATAGTCCCACATCATGCATATGAACATAGAAACAAACTAGACTTAGGGCATTATAAAATAAAGGAGAAGGAAGAGGAGAAGAAGAAAGAGATGGAGACGGAGAAGGAGACAGAGAAGGAGAAGAAGAAAGAGAAGGAAGAGATGAGGAAGAAGACATGAAGTCAGAAAGAAGATTATTTAGAAGCTATGGAGGGAGTTGAAGTGGGGAAATGGAGAGTGAATGAATTTCATTTATACATACATAAAGTTCCCAAAGAATAAAAAGAATAAAATTTAAAAAAAACTGAGATCAAGATAAAGTCCCCTGGTAAAGGGAACAATCTGAGTGAAAGGCCGATGTCTGAGTCCTCACTAACTGCTGTCTAAGAAACTTCATTTTAAATGAACAGAACAGACAGACATTGAAAGTAAGACAGGAAGAAACATTACATGAAGAGTAATAAGAGAAAAGGTTGTCTAATTAACTGATGAACAGACTTCATATAAATGCATATTATCACAGAAAAGGAGGGAGGAGTCACTCTATCATTGTGGTCCAAGAGGGTTGTTTGTCTCTGTCTAAGGCAGCCAAAGTGGAATATAGGTTTCAGTAGCTGGGATTATTGGAAAGTTCATTAGTATATGAAAGTTAGGAAGTGGCCCAGAAATTGAGCTGTCTAAGGCATATTAAAATTAAAAAAAGAAGACATAGCAATCCTACAATGAGTGTAGCAAATAACAGAATGTTAGATGCACCAAGAAAAATAAATTAAAAGGCTAAATCAATACAGTTATAAATGAAAACTATAATATTCAGATAAAAATATCAGTAAGGATATAGGGCACAATACCACTAAGCAGTTTGATGTAATTAATATTTATAGACTACTACCAAGTAAAATACAAACAGATATATTTCCTTTTCAAATACAAATGTAATTTTTGTCAGGATATGTCATATTTAGACTGCAAAATGAATTTCAAAATACATTTAAAAGACAACATTATATAACGCCTGTTCTCCAACATCAGTGCCATTAAACTAGAAATCAACACTGAAGAAAAATCTCAAAAGAACTTCCAAATACACAGAAGTTAGGCAACATATTTCAAAGTATTTGTGATTAAGGAAGAAGTGGTGAGATAGACTATCATTTACATGAGATATTGAAAGGACAGCATATTAAAACAGAGGGAAGCAATTAAGAGCTTGCAGAAGATTTTGAAACACAAACACAATTAGAAGGTGTACAATCAATGCAACTTATATTAAATACTGTAGAAAAAACAAAAGTATTTTTAACTTGACAATTTAAAAAGCCTTAACACATGTGCTAACACATGTTTGAAATCCAGATCCTGTCCCAACTTTATCTCTTACTAACATATCATAGAGAACTGCAGCTAATTTCCAAATATGTCTCTGAAAATGTCCAGAACCAGACTTCCAAATGAAGACTGTTATTTCCAATATTGGATTGGTTTCTAGACCAGACCATGATTGAGTCTGAATAACTTGTCACATTTAATAACAATAGAAGAGGCACTATAACTTCTCTTTTTGATTCTTTGTTCCACAAGGTCTAAGAACTTGAGGCAAGGCACCTTGTCCCATCCGGGGTATAGGTAAGCAATGGTGGGTCAGGAACTTATGTCCAACACAAGCTTCCCAGTCACCATTGTCAGGGCACTCAGCAAGCTCACAGGTCAGCATCATTCTTTGTCCTGGCATCAGCATGTCTCATCCATCGCTCTGGTGGCCACCATGCTCCTTCAGCATCCTGCAGAAAAAACACAAACATGCCCTCTTCCCAATATTTAGTACCTGATTGGGATCATGCCTTATGCCAGTAAGTGGATCCTTCCTTTTCATCTATGTATAAGTATGCTTAGTTGTAGAGCACCATAAACATTCAGCAGAAAGTTCCTTGGCATCCAAATTTAAAAAAAAAACTTTAAAATAAAAATTAAAAACCATGATTTAAATAAATTTATGGTGTACAGATATATATCTCCCCTTTTTTATTTTATGAAGATATTATTTTAAAGTTTCATGGGCCCATTCCACAGTCTCTTGTCCTTGATAATTATAAGGAATCCCCATAATACGGGTAATGTTAAATTGTTGCTAAAAAGTCCCAAATGTTTGACTGCCATAGCCAGTTCCATTATCTGGGTTTTTGTCATTGTTGTTGTTTTGTTGATTTGTTTGTTTTTCTTTTCTTATTTTTTTATTATTGGGTACTTTATCTACATTTCAGATGTTATCCACTTTCCCGATTCCCTACCCCCAGAACCCTCTTAACCCATACTCCCTCCTCCTATTTCTATGAGGGTGTGCCCTCACCCATCCACCCACTCCCACCTCCCCTCCCTTGAATTCCCCCTTCAAGGCATCCAGCCTTCAAGGGACCAAGGCCCTCCTCTCCCACCGATGCCCAACAAATCTTTCCTCCTCTACAAATACAACTAGAGACATGGGTCCCTCCATGTGTGTTCCCAGGCTAGCTGTTTAGACCCACGGAGCTTTGGTTGGTTGGTATTGTCGCTCTCCCCACGGGGCCACAAGCCCCTTCAACTCCTTCAGTCTTCTCTCTAACTCCTCCACTGGGAACCCTGTGGTCAGTTTGATGGTTAGCTGTGAGCATTCACCTCCGTATATGTCAGGCTGTGGCAGTGCCTCTCAGGAGACAGCTATATCAGGCTCCTGTCAGCATGCACTTCCGAACATCCACAACAGTGCTTGCATATGATGATTGCATCTGGGAGGGATCTCCAGGTGGGACAGTCTCTGGATGGTCTCTCCTCCAGTTTCTGCCCCACACATTGTCTCATATTTGCTCCTGTGAGTATTTTGTTACTACTTCTAAGAAGGATGGAAGCACCCACACTTTGGTCTTTCTTTTTCTTGGGCTTCACGTGGTCTGTGAGTTACGTCTTGGGTATTGTGAGATTTTGGGCTAATATCCACTTATCAATGAGTGCATACCATATGTGTTCTTTTGTGATTGGGTTTCCTTACTCAGGATGATATTTTCTAGTTCCATCCACTTGCCTAAGAATTTCATGAATTCATTGTTTTTAATAGCTGAATAGTACTCCATAGTGTAAATGTACCACATTTTCTGTATCCATTCCTCTGTTGAAGAACATCTGGGTACTTTCCAGCTTCTGGCTATTATAAATAAGGCTGCTATGAACATAGTGCATCAGGCATGTCAGTTATGGAAGTCTATCAACCAGCTTTTGTTTTAGTGCCCTGAGTATCACAGAACCTTGGCATTCTAAAAATAGCTTGCAAGTACTGGAAGAAATGAGGCAGGCTTTAAGCAGAAGCAAGAGGGTAATGGGCTTGATTATTGCTGGTATAACAGCTTTAATTACATTAATTGCTAGCACCACTGCTTCTGAAATTGCTGTGACACAAGAAGTTAAGACAGCTACTTTTGTTAATCATTTAGCAAAATTTTACTAATGTGTTAAATATACAAGAGGATTTAGATATGCATTTTGGAAGAATGGATTGATGCTCTTTATCCTATTCAAATTACTGGAAGGTGGTTCAGAATTTAAGGGTAAGAAGCCATCTTGAGTGTCATGTCAAATATGATTGGATTCATGTTCTAAAATTTACAGTGGTAGTCATTATAATTAGGAAGAAGTTTAATGACGCTTGCAGTGTATTTGAGATAATTCTAACACCTCTCTGGAAGTTTTCACAATACATAGGGAGATTATGAATTTCAAGAATGCTGCTCTTCTGAATGTTGATGTGGCAGATACTGCTGATAAAATTACCTATGGCCTGAGATCAGTATTTCTATTTTGGTCAAGTTTCAAGAATGGCATATATAGCTTGATCATGCTAGCCCTTTTTGTCCTGGAAATACTTTTATTCCTGCCCATCATGCTAAAGCTTCCTTTAACAACAAGTTTGGGTTGAGCCCAGACCATCTCACCATCTACAAGGTATCTGGTAGAAATGAGACTCTAATGCTTAAAGATTATCCAAAGGCTTTATATGTTTGGTAATGCTCAATTAACAAGATGCCCACACAATTAGAGAGGTGTTACCCAATTAACTAACCTAGATATAAGTTGTTACCCAGGACTGTCCTGGACTCGTGATTCTCTATGGCTCCTACTTCCTGCTTCTCCTCTGCTTTTCCTAGCTCCTCCTCTTCCTTCTCCTCTTCCTCTCCTTACTCCTCCTACATTATCTCCTCCCAAAATACCAAGTTTAATGTAGCAGGGGTTGAGGGGGGGTGAATATACTGCTACATACTTCCTTGTTCTAGCCTAAAATTTAGAATCCCGTCTGAAATTACTTCTTTGTTCTAGCCTGATATTTAGATTCTTGCCTGAGATTACTTCTTTGTTCTAGCCTAATGTCCAACTCCTGACTGAAGCCTACTTCCTTGTCCTTGGCCAATGTCATATTCTTGCCAAGCAGCCCCAAAGGCTCTCCACCTCTCCCCCTTTTTTACTGAGCCTGTGTTAGGTCGTTCTGACAAGAATACCTTCCTAACTCATCATGGAATATGCATTATCAAAAAGCAATGTACTTATGTCTTAGGTTGGTAAGGCTCTGTGCAGAATCTTACCCATCCATGGCTTGCCAGCCTGTTAATTTAATAACTCTGTCTGGGGGTCTATTTTCAGGTTCAAGCCATGTACTTTGGCTGCCAACATGTTGACGTTGTTAAAGAAAAGCTTTAACTGTTTGTTTTTACAAAAAGATAATACTCAGAACATATGGGGAATTTAAAACCCAACTGCCAGAGGCCTGACAACACAATAAAGTTACAGGCAATTGATACAAATGTCTCCAAAGAAGACAAACAAATGGTATGTGAATAGGTATACTAAATATCCTGATACCTCTTATCATCAGGAAAATACAAATCAAAACCACGTCACTCCAGGAAGAGTATCTGTGAGCACTAAGGTGAGCAATGGCCAGGTCTAAGGGTTGGAGAGGAGGGCCGTGCCACACAGCTGGTGAGGTGTACATCAGAGCAGCGTGTGGAAAGTAAAGTGAGGGCTCCTTGAAGTACCCAGCAAAACTACCACTTACCACACTATCACTCGCCACAGCCACCATGCTACTGGCATGAGCCCCAAAGGCTGGAGACTCTTCCATGTCTGTGCTTATCGCAGCACTGCTAAAACTAGCTAAGATACAGACATACAGTGAAATTTTATCCAGCTGTGAAGAAAAGCAAACTTCTCAACCCTGCAGTAAAATGGGTAAATCTGAAAGTCTAGCAATAGAGGTGACACAAATGCAGTTCCCAGATTCTAATGTGCAGATACACATATGTAAGTGAGTCCACATATAGGTAAAAGGGAGAAGGGTAAAACAAGATGCCAAGGAAGGCAGAGAAGGCAAAGAAAACAAAAAAACAAACAAACAAAAAACCCCTTGTAATGGGAGAAGATGAGGCGATGTGGGACAGGAGATAAGCAGAGGAGATGAGGGGAGGGGCAGCATAATCAAAACACACTTGGGTTGAAAATGTAATAATTATGACTAAAAGTTTATACGTTACTTTAGGAATAAAAGGTACAATTAATTATAACAGGCAATAAATCGATAGAACCCTAGTGTCTGACAATTGATGAATAGACTAGGCACAGAGAGACAAACACTGTAATCACACTCATATGTGGAAGATAAAATAGAGGTTGAGAATACTGTGGGGATAAAGGAGGCTGGAGAGATTAGAAGGGAGGGAAGTAGATGCAGATTTGATCAGTGAGAACTGAGCTTCAACTAGCCAGGCTACAAAGTTCTTACACCTGTAGTATGGAAGTGGAGTGATTCCATACTACTACCATGTGCTACGTATTTCAGGATGCTAGAAGGACAATGCACTCACTATGAAAAAATAGTAATTGGGGAAAGGACTTATATTTACCATAAGTCACACAATGTATATGTGTGTCATGCATACTATGTGTACTATATGTACATTAAACATCACATGATGTCTAGTAAACTTCACAATTTATATATTTCCATGTGTCTGTTTAAGTAATGAAAAAAATTTAAGCATGCATTTCTGAATTCTGCTTCAGCAGCTCCTTAGGCATTTGCCAAGAGGTTACAGGAAGAATTACAGTGTGATGTCTACAGCAATGGAATTGCAGACTTAAAAAAAATCATAAGGAAATGAAGTACCCGGTGGCAAACAACAAAACCCTGGGCTGTGTGCGGGAGACAGTGCAAACACCTGTGTGAACGAGAAACAGAGAATCTGTTAAAGGATCAGAAGACCCAATGCTGTTAAAATGTCCATGTCATACATGATGATCTGTAGATTCTGTACATTCCAAATAACATTCCACATGCCTTTTCATTAGAAACCAACAGGACAAATCTAAAGTTTACATGAAATGCTAAAATCCTCAAAATAATGTGAAGCTCAGGCAATCACACTACCATTCTACATGGTATATCACGGAATCTAATCAGTGAGATGGCGTGGTGGTAATGAAAGAAGAGGCACAGGTAAAGGGCAGGGGTATGGGAGCCAACTCATTTTCACACAACAAATTGAAATTTGTGACAGTGCTAGGGTTATTAAAAGAGAGGAAGAAATCTTTTTAACAAACAGTGTTAGATATCCAAATATTAATAGGCAAACCCAAAAAGTCTTAACTATCATCCCACGCTTTATACAGAAGCTGATTATAGGAGTTGGGGATATAGTTTAGTTGGTAGGGTACCTGGTTCTCACAAAATCCTGGGTTCAATCTGGATGTGCTGATGTACACCTGCAGACCCAGGATTCTGGAGATAGGAAGGTGCTGCCTTTCTCAGCTGTACATTGAGTTCAAGGCCAGCCCAGACTAACAAGAGATTCTAGCTAAAAAACATAAAAAATAAAAACAAAAGAGATTATAGGCCCTAATGATCAAGTCTAACTCAGAAGACATGCAGGAAAAAATTTATATGAGCTTGTGTTTGACAAAGTTTACCTACATTGGCACATCAAACACAAATCATACAGCAAAACATTTATAAATTAGACTTATAAAAAATTTAAAACCTTTGCCTTTTAAAAGACGTTGGTAAGAAAATTAAGAGACCACCCACATTCTGTATTGAAAATATTTGCAAGACTCATATCTCACACAGAATTTATATCCAAATATACTGAGAGCTTTTACAATTCAGCAAGAACCAGACACATTATTTGATAAAAGACATTGGCAAAATATTTGAATAGTCAGTTCATAAAACAAAATATACCAACTTCTTTGAAAAGATGCTAGACATCGTTGGTCAGCTGGAAAGCAATGTTTTATTTTTATTTATTTACTTTTGCAGTGGCAAGGCTCAGACTCAGGACCCTGGACATTCTAGGCAAGTGCTCTCCCTAAGCTGTATCTCCAGCCTACATCTCCCCTAGCTTTTCCCTTTTTCTCCCGCCCTAAAATGCCTACAAACTGCTGTTTGGTCCTTTGCTTTTGTATACTGAGTTTTATTTTCAACATAGATACTAAAATCTTATAATATTTTCGTGAAACAAACATTTAGAAACATTTAAAATGCTTTTTACTATATACCTCTAGAAAGTCTAAATTTTAAAAGGCTGATGGTGTAAGAGCTGGTTTTAACGTGAGACCAATGACTTGTGATGATCATGCCAAAGAACCCTCCTTCTTTGGACAATAGCGCATTAGGTAAGTTTATCCTTAACCAAGGTCCAGTATTTCAATGAAATACTTTGGTATTGGCTTGAAAGTGTGTGTTCACCCACAATCTAGAATGCCACTGCTCACAACAGTCTTTTCTTCCTAGTTACAAATGGAAATAAATTATATATATATATATATATATATATATATATATATATAGTCAACAGTGCTAAACTAAGCACAGAAGATCTAATAATAGAATAGCACTGTTTAAGAATACAAGGGCTGACTCACTAAGACATGCTGAACATCCTTGCAACTCATAGAAGAAGGTAGACCCCAAACCATCATGTCTCACAGGGTAGTGGTTAATCTCCATTGTCAACTTGACAAGCTTTAGAATCATCATAGAAACAAATCTCTGGGCACGTCTATGAGAGTTTTCTACATTAGGTTAACTGAGATGGAAAGACATACTCTAAATGTAGACTTCACTATTCCATGAGGGATCCCAGGGTGAATAAAAAGAAGCCATGTAACACCTGTCGTGTCTCTCCTTCCTAACTGTGGATACAATGTGATCAGCTGCCTCAGGTGCTTTGATGTCCCATCATGACTAAACTTCGAATTATGATTTAAAATCAACTCACTCTTCTTTAACTTGCTTTTTAAAATGTGTTTTATGGCAATAACTAGCAAAGTAACCAATACAGGTGATGACTATATGTGTTTGTTTAAATTCTCTTAACTGTGTATGTCATAAAGGTATATTACATGTAAATTAGAACTCTAAACAAGTCTATAAACAGATGAACTAGAGAAAGGTGCTCAATGTAAAAGATAGGCCAAAGAGCTGAAAATACAAATGTTAGAACGCAATCTAAGAGAAGGAAATTATCAAAGAAACAAACAGCTCACTGAATAATTTGTAAATTAATGAAAATAGACATATCAAAGGTTTTGTGGAATACTCAGGATCCTTTACAATCTCACAGCTGAAGGTTAAATCAGGTATGAAGATGGAACAAGCCATATAAGAGAGACCAGCAATCAGAAAGATACAATTTGCCTTTTTAAAGTGAATGTTATCGTGAACATTTAATGTATACACCATATACAATTTAGATACATAGGCTAATTATAAATGATGGCTGGACAGATGGATGATAGATAGACAGATAGATAGATAGATAGATAGATAGATAGATAGATAGATAATCAGATAGATACACACACACACACGCAGGCAGGCAGGCAGACAGACAGACAGACAAATAAGCAGGACTACAACACACAGCTTACTACAATGAGGCTATTTTAAGCTACCATCTGACATATCTTCTTTTTTATGGACAATGAAAATCCCTGTGCAAATAGGTGCTGCGTGTACTGTTGTTATGTTGTTCTCCTGTGCTAGTTCACCAGCCTTGTTTATCCCATATTTGCTACTTTTTGTTCTTCTGACCTAGACCCTTTCCTCCTCAAATACCTTGCAGTGCCTAATAACCAAGGTTTCAGCCTTTATTTTGTCATCTTGAATTTAGATGGTTAGATTCCATGTATAAAGTTCTTTTAGAGAAGATTTCCCTCCCGTGGCTGGCTTATTTCACTTAGAACCTGTTCTCTAGGTCCATCCATGTGCAGCAAATGAAAAGATCTGATTAACTCTTAGGATTGAAGTGCGTGCGTGCGTGCGTGCGTGCGTGCGTGCGTGCGTGCGTGCGTGCGTGCGTGTGTGTGTGTGTGCATGTGTACAATGCATATGTATGGAGGGGGTATATGCACACCAGTCTGTACCCTGCACAGTCCATAGAATATTAGATATCCTCTTTTCCTTATTTCTTTGAGACAGGATCCCCCGCTGGCCCTGGAGTTAGGCAGGCAGCAGTGGTCCTCTTGTCTCTGCTACAAGGGACTAGAGGGGACGAGCCACGCCTACCTTTTTTACATGATCACCAGGGGTTCAAGCTCAGGTTCTAATGCCTGCACAGCAAGCACATCTATGTGCTAGGCACTCCTCCCACCATCTCTTTTTAACTGTTTATAGTACACATTCTGAGGGATGTAAGTTAGTACATCACCATGGGTTTTATGGTTTGTGTATCTCGGCTTTTTGTTGGTGATTTTGTAGTGTGGTGGAAGGTGGTCCTCTCTTCATTGCTGCCTTGCCAATCTTTACACATGACTGGAGAGCACTTTAACCACTGAGTCACAGCCTAATACGTTTTTTGTCACTTGTCATTCTTCCTATGTTATCAAATAAGATGGTTTTCTTGACTTTCTTTTCAGCTAAGTTTTATGTACATAGAGATATTATGGATTTTATGTGTAAATTTCATATCCTGCATCTTTACCAGATTAATATCTTATCTATAATGGACTTTTGCAGATTCTTTGATTGGATTGTGTCATCTGAAAAAAAAATGGTTTTGTACTATTTTTCCACTTTGAATGTCTTTTACTTTTTGTGTGTGCCTGATTGCCTTTGCCAGGACTTCTACAGCTATGCAGTGAGATTAAGCATTTTTGCTTTGAATCAGATCTTAATGGAAAACCTTCCCAGTTTTTCCCTTTGGTTATACAGCTGGCTGTGATGTCTCACAAACTACATTGATCATATTATGACTTTCCCTTCTCTACCTAGAATACTAACAGTTGTTATAAGGAAGGAATGCTGGACGTTGTTGAATATTTTTTGCCACATTTATTGAAATGATAACGTAGTTCTTATCTTTCATTCTGCCAAGGTGATGTACCTCACTGATTGACTGGTGTGTGTTACTACTCTAGCATACCAAGGACAAACCTTCTTGCTTATGCCACACAGTATTTTTGCTGAGCTGCTGTGTTCAGTTTGCTGACACCTTTTGATGACATATTTATCAGTACTTAGGAGATAAATTGGCTTACAATGTTCTTTGGCTTAGGTGTCAAGGTGACGCTGAGCTCAGCACCTTATGAAGCATCATGGGAAGCAAGAAGTCAAAAGAACAGTGTTTTCTAAATAAAAGCAAAATTATCCTAAATGCTTTCAAGCTGCAAGTCCTGATCACAAAATAAATGAGGTTCACTTTCAGGTATATAACACTGAAATTTTCTCTACACACTCCTTTTCAAGAAGCTATTGAGTAAAGTGCCAAGAGAGTGTGAAGAAGAAAGGTTAAACATCCAGAATTCCTAAGAACATTCGAAAGCACCGTGTGCAGCAAACTTCTGTAACTGAGCTGTTCTGGAAGGAGTTGAACCAGTTGGTCTAAAACAAAGAGCAAGCTTGTAGAACTGCAATGGTCAGACTGTGATGATCCTGAGTGTACAGAGAGCAAAGCAGTTGGAAAGGCTGTGACAGTTAACAGCTTTGGGACAAGAAAGTTTTACAAAGGGGAAGAAAATGAAGAGGAAGTTTCGTTCTACATACAAATTGCTCAACTATAAAAATATTTACATGCTTATCCTAGGTTAAAAATGCAGTATTTACCTAAACTTAAAGTATAGCTATAATTGCAGAATGGGAAAATTGGGGAGTTGAAATGAGAAGAGCTAGTGATAAAAGCTGCCTTTTCCATGGTAGGATGTTTTAACAGTGCAAAGTACATGTGTTTTTAAAACCCTCTAGAATGTACCAAAGATCTGGGAGGTGAGAGACTCTCAGGACTCAAAAGAATGGACCTGAGATGAAATGCCCTACAGTGGGGAGAGGGAACTTGTAGAGTCCACCTCCGGTAGAAAGACAGAACATCATGTGGAGGGATGGGGTCACCATCCCACTCTCAAAAACTCTGACCCAGAATTATTCCTGTCTAAAAGAACTGCAAGGACAAAAATGGAGAAAAGACTGAGGGAAAGGAGGTCCAGTGACTGGCCCAAATTAGGATCCAGATCAAGGGGAGGCTCCAAGGGCTGACACTATTACTGTTGCTATGGTGTGCTTACAGAGAGGAGCCTAGCATGGCTGTCCTCTGAGGGGCCCAACAAGCAGCTGAAAGAGTCAGATGCAGATACTTACTCCCAATTAATGTCCAGAAGCCAGAACCCCTGTGGTTGAATTAGGGAAAAGCTGGAAGAAGCTGAGAAGGGTGACCCCATAGGAAGACCAGCAGTCTCAACTAACCTGGACCTCCAAGATCTCTCAGACATTGAGCCACCAACCAGACAGCATACAGAAGGTGATATAAGCCCCTGTCATATATACAGCAGAGAACTGCCTGGTCTGGCCTCAGTGAGAGAAGATGCACCTAACCCTTGAGAGACTTGAGACTCCAGGGAGTTGGGAGGTCTAGTGTGGTGGGGGTGGAGGAGTGGGGACATTTTTTTGGAGACCAGGGAGCAGGTATGGGATGAGGAACAGTCAGAGGGCAGAGGGAAGACCAGGAGGAGGATAACAAGACTAGACCATAAAAAAGAATTAATATTAATATTAATATTAATAATAAATGCACTTGAAAGAAAAGAATTAAAAGTGATCACTGCTGGAGAGTGAAAAAATGGAGAGACAACAACAGCAGATTGGGGCATTTTCTCATAGTACACCATGTTGAATAACTGACTTATAAATCATTTACATGTGTGTATCTAATTCAGATCAGTTTCAAAGTCTGTAGAGTCACTGACAGAAAGATCATTCAGATCAATGGTAGCATCTGTGAGAATAAACCTTAGGATGTGATTTTCTCTACTCATTTGAAGGTCATGCATGCCATGCTTACCACATGTCAGGAGCATCACTGAAGCCTCATGTTATCTCTTGATGGTGGGTGAGAGTGGTTGCTGCCTCTACTTTAGCTACAGCACCTGAGAAGAGAAGTCAAGTAAGAGGCTATGAACACGATGCTGGCAAGTCTAGTTGTTGATTGTCCTCTTTGTATAAAATAACTCCCATGTAAAGAACTTTGACTTCCTCCAAGAGTCACAAGTTTCCCCTAAACCAGGAAAATCCTTAGCACGTACAAGCCAAATCATGCCCATTGTAGTTACTAAGCTGGGAAACTGTATCATTTGGTCCTAGAAAACTCTTCTTGTAAGCTAACAACCTATGGGTATGGCATGGAGAATATCTGTGTTTTTGCATCAGTTTTCAAGCTAAGTGTAGTAAGCCCACCTGAAATCTTCTAGGTCTTCATGTAAAACAAAATCTTAGAGGCAAAAATTTGGAGGACAAAAAGACTAATGCTTCAGAAAGAAATGTTCTGTTGTTGTTCTTCTTCTTCTTTTTCTTCTTTTCTTGACCCTGTTCTTAGAACTTATCTGACTGATCTGTTAGGTTGTTTTTTTAATTTTTAGGTGAGTCAAAATAAGTATAGTTTAAAAGTTAAAATTTTTTTTATCAAATTTATATATATACACATATATATATACATACATATACATACACACACATACACACACACACATATATATATATATAAAACCAATGACAACCATTATAATTCATTGAGCATTTTCATTCACTTTTTTCAAAAATAAAATGAATATTTTATACATATTATATATGCAATCATTATATATATACATATATATGACTTTTTCTCAAATTACATTAATCTTTTTTGTCATTTAAAACAACTACATTATGTTCAATGACACAAATACTGTAATTCATTAATTATTTTTAATAAATAACTTCCAGGTTTTGAGCTATTTCATGTAATGACACATTATTCATCCTTGTTCAAATATATTTATATATTCATATTTTGAATTTTTCAAGCTTTAATCCAGAATTGATCTTATGAAACTTTAATTAGATTGTTTCTTTCTTGAGATCTCCTAGCGTCATCTTAGACATGGAGACTAGAACCCCACTTTATTTTCCTGAACTAAGGGCATGGATATGCTGGTCTGACTAATCGAGCCATGTCCTTTTGCCTCTGTCTTCTTCACCATGCCCCATCCTCACCAGCTCTCTCAACACACACAAAACCTACCTCCATTAAGGTTCAGCAAATTCAGGCATTCTAAATAACAATCAAGGTTGCTGGGATGTCCTGGACACCTGAGACATCTCTATCTGCTTCAGAAGCCCACTTAAAGCAGATGAGTCAGGGTACTGGATGGGAAGAAATGGTTTCCCTAGAGAAAGTCATACAGCCTCTCAGATCTAACTAGCAAATGTTGTTTTGTTTAACAAAAAGTGTTTCCTAAGATTAAAACAGATTTGTTTTTGTAAACTAACGGTAATGTCAAAAAACAAACCAACTACAGTTTCTTAATGTATTTCCTCCATTGAGAAGGATTTAGAGAAAGCATCTTGTCATTGACTGGTATATCACAAAATATGACAAATAATAAATGCAGAAAGACTATATTTTCACCTTAGAGTTTTGGGGGATTTTTGTTTCATTTTGAATTAGCTCATTGAGAATTTCATACAATGTATTTTGATCTCATGTCCCCCCCCCCTTCCCAGCAGCGTCTTCACTTCACCCTCAGCCCCCCTCTCCCTCTCCCTGTCCCCCTCCCCCTCCCCCTCCCTCTGTCTTTCCCCCTCTCTCTGTACTATTTAAGTGAACCAGTATTTAACAATCGCCAGCAGCCTCAACCTCTACAAGATGGTACACACAAATTGAAAAATCTATTTGTAGTATATCTTCCCTCGGGAACTTAAACTTCTCCATTTAAAGAATTCTTGTGAATCAAAAGGTTAAAAAGATAAAATAACTTAACAGAGAAAAAACTTAGAAAAAAGACAGTAAATTCGCAAAACAGAAAACATATTCCAGAATGTGTTCAGAACATGAAACCCTAGTAAATGGAAATAATAAAACATTCTTCTTCTGCTACTCACATCATATTTTCAAGGTTTGGTACACAGGGTTTGGTTGTACTAAGTTTAATTGCTGTTCTGATTGGTTTTTCAAAAACCAGCTTGTCCATTTTTAGCCCAAGTGGAAATTTGGAAATTTTCTACATTCACTTCAGGTTATTCTGTAGGACTATCTAGGTTTAGCCACTGACCCGTGTAGCATATAAACTCCGTTCCATAAAGGAGGCTGCTTTAATAGCACACACTTTTTTTTCTTTTTTCTTATTTTTCCCTTCCCCCTCCCAGTTGGTAGTACTTAGCCAGTTGATTGGAGGGTTGGAAGAGGTGAGAGTGAATGATTGGAGAGACTTCTTTTTTTTTTTTTTTAACAAAGTTAATCACTAAAAGCTGCCAAGGTCCTTTATCAGAACTAACACAATTTAAATTACTAACCAACTCCCAGTGCAACTGCTGCAACATAAACAAATTCCTCTTAGGATGCAAGCAGAAGGGATTAGATGTGGTCCCCAAGTGAACTTAAACCGCAGGGTCAGGGCACTAGCTGCAGTCTCGAAGGGCACATTTTTTGGAGCCTGCAGTTAAGGCTGATACTTGCAATCTTGCAACAATGCCCCAGCCCTCCCACGGCCCGCATTCCAGATCCTGCTCCCAGTTCTCCCTTCAGTGTGTGATTTACAGTGCTTGCTTTTAACATGCAGATTTGTTTCAAGGTTTTATTGTTAGACTTTAAGTCATTAGAACTGTCGACTGTGCGTACAGAAATCCTGGACATATTCTGAGCCTCGGCCTATGTAGGACCCAGGTCAAATTCTGAACATTAAGCTTCTGTTCATTCCTCATCAGTTTGCAGGAGACGGTATTCCACGGCAGCATACGACCAGCCCTTCTCTGCCCACCCCTAAGAATATTCCTTTCTTCCGTATTTAGAATTGATTTAAATAGTACTGATGGCAAGTGAGGGGTGTGTGTATGTGTGTGAGTGGAGGCGGGGATGTGTGTTTAATGAACATTAAGATGTTTTAAATAAAGAATTATAAAGACACTGTGAGTACATACAATCTTCTTTTCTTAGAACCCAACTCTGACAGATGCTAAGCAAGACTTTCACCACATGAAAGAAAACCACGAATGTAACTGTTAGATAGGCAGTTGTAATTGGCAGGTGTTGGGTTTTCAATGGGGACAAAAGACTGTACATTTTAGACTCTACTTTTTTCCCCCTGGAGACTAATTGAAAGTTGGTTCATTGTCAAGCTCCACATGGTGGGGGAGCATCTATCCAAGGGATTCTCTTAACTGTCAAAACAGAGTATCCATCATTGCTGGGCTAAGCGAGCTCTGACCTGGATAGAAAATGCCACACAGACTTAAAACGCCACTTCTGTTTTTGGACTGACCCATGTCTTCCCCTTTCCCCCCACGAAGGAGATGGTTCGCTGTGGTCTAGTTTGGAATATTCCATGAAGCACACTGACAATGTATCAGATTGGTCATGGTACGAATGATTTTCATGGATAGAAATACAAAGGCCAGTGTTAAATGAGAGCCTTTATGGAGGCTTTGAACAGTAATAAATTCTGATGAAAGTCTCCCACCCCTGCCGACCATCCTAATCTTTCTCAGGCACACACTGGGCAGTTTACAGGAGAAGCAGCAGTCCTCTGAGGGACGGATGCAAGGAAGAAACAAAACCGTTGTCTGTCATTCAAGCTGAGAGAAATCTCTCCCTATTCAGCAGTCAGTCCTGGGACATACACCAAATGAAAAGTCCTTGTCTTCGTTGGGCTGATGACACGCTACGTGAGTTTACCAAGTCAGCCTTCCGTGCTGTCTATGTGTGCACAGCCAAAGCAGCAGATTTCCAGATATCGTGATTTATTTGATTCTGTAACTCAAAGCCACATGCTGCCTGGTATATAATGGAAGATAATATGACTTCTTTGAAGATGAGAGGGAATGGGAGGAGGGGAGGATAAATCCTGGTGGCATTAGAACAGAGGGTGAAGAACTGGTGTCTGCAAGGGTTTCCCAATACCGCAGCTCAGGAAAGCTCTAACCCTGCCTGGAACAGCGTAAGGCAGCCAGGGCCTCTGTGAAATGCTTCTTTGGTGGGAGCTCTGAGCTGACAAGCCATATAAAGAAGTGTTGCAAATTAGAAGCTTATTTCTTGTCAACATATCAGGGGTGGTCCTTTCCCTGCCTAACAATGTGGGGGTGACGGGGCCTTGACAGAAGAAGCAACAGGAAGGCCAGATTCCAAAGCAGAGGAGAAAATCAGCTAAAATAACCTTATTGGGACCTTACCTCTAGTTGGTCCTCCAACAGCTTCCTCCAGGGGACAGGGGACTGGGGAGGGTGCTAAAGGAACAGAACAGAATGTGCTAGAAGCTTTGAAATCAGACAGGATCCTGTTGGAACTCCTCTTTTACACTGTAAATGTGTCTGGGTAAAATTTCTAGCCTTCTCAGTCTCGATTTCATTTGGATCCCCCAGAGAGAATAATATAGAGCGCCCAGCCTTGTTTACACATGGCCTTAGGTAACATTCCTTTCGGCATTGCTACAACGCTTGTGGAAAACAAGTGTGCAGCCCACTGTTCAGCCCTGCTCACCCTAAGACTTCTTTGCTAATTAGCCAGTCACTTCTCCCTTTTGTTGTAAGGCAATTTTATCTTAGCAGGCATTTGTATATCGTTTCTACTTTCTGTGTTAGCATGTGGAAGCAGTGTATGTGTTAGCTGTATATGTGAAGGTTTGTCATTTGGATATCACTGTCTCATTGTTTTAAATAAAACAGATCTTAAAATGATCTTATTGGTTTACTACGTGTGCCTTTGGGGGTGGAGACATGTGTGCCACCATATGTTCTGGGGGCACTTTTACTCTCTGAGCCTCATCTCCTGTCCTGTACCCTCTACTGTCACACAGAAGAAATCAAAAGCCCCAGACGGAAATGTGGCCTGTAAAGTACCTGCACGTCTGAGCCATCATGACACACACACACACACACACACACCACAAATAGACATTTCAATACATTTCCTGAAATTTTGAAAATGCCTTACATTATACTGCTTTCTGATACAGCTTTCCCTATGTTTAGAAACACTGGAGAATTTTTTTTTCCAAAAATGAAGCCAGAAAATGGCTATTGTAGAAGGAGCATCCCAAGGTTTAATTCCAGGAGAAATACACGTAGACAGAGCAATACTCACTCTTTTGAATAATCCTCCGGTCTTCCTGAGGTTTCCTTCATTGCCGACTATCAATATCACATACGCCAGCCATACATATGTGGCCTGGGAAGATATTGCCAAGAATTAAACATTTCTGATTTCTCAAGTTGTTTTGGTCAACTAGTTGCTGTGTATCCTTGAACAAGTCACTTAGTGACTCCCTCGACCATAATCACAGAGTTAGAATTCTTAAGTATGTGGGGGGAGGGGTCTGTGTGTCTGTGTCTACGTGTACATGTTCACTGTGTGTTGACATCAGAGCACAACTTCAGGTTCCCTGAGAAACACTGTCTATCTCCTTTGAAACAAGGTCTCTCATTGGCCTAAAGCTCAACAATTAGACTATATTGGCCAGCCAGGAAACCCCAGGAGCCCTCCTGTCTCTGTGTCCATGTGCTGGATTACAAGCCCACATCCCAGTGCCAACTTTTCACGTATGTGCTGGGGATCAAACTCGGGTCCTCATGCTTATGAGACAAACACTGTATTAACTGAGATACTACACCAACCTATGAGTAAGGCTCTTACCTGCACTGTGAAAATGGCCCTATTTATACTCACAGAGGTGCCCATATTTAAGTGTGATATGAAATGGCACTATCATGTCACATCATTATAAGACTAGCTAGATATGGTAACAGCGTCACAATAGCAGGATAGAGACACGGAGAGCAACTAACCACCCAGCACGTGTCCTCTGAAGATAGAGGTCAATAATAAGCACTATGAGAAATGATGCTAAGGAAATAAGTCTTCCACAAGAACTAATCATCCACAGGAATTTACACTTCACCAAAACAAAGCTCCAACATGATGGATTTTTAAGGCAGCCCCAGGGATCCAGGCTTAAATCCTGGGCTGGGAACAGTTTCTTTATTATATCATAATTATGCTGATGTTTCACTGACCAGAGTGAGTTACAGTGACTTACCATGTACCTGTAGACTCCTGCAGATGAGTTCTCCAAGGCAGAAAGCATGCCATACTCAGATCTCTAAACTCACTGCTGATACATAATGGTTTTACAGCACACAGCTTCTTGAGCTATACCCAAAAGAACAGCTAGTTGGCTACAGGGAGAGGTGTTCCACTCCAGTATAGAAAAGAGAAAAGATGTTTTACCAGCAGGACTTCATCAACTGATGGGCAATACTCACAGGACTCCAGATAATTTTTTTGAGTAATATTTCAGCATCTTCTAGACATCTTTACTCCAGGTCTCTGAGAGCTCTTTTCAGTGATAGTCAAAGAACAATCCTGTTCTGTTGACGCAGACACATACATGCCAGTACATACACTTGCCCATGCATTTATACACACACACACACATGCACAGAAACAGATACCTATAGCCAGAAAACATAAATAAAATATTGAAAATAGTTACAGGGTTATAGGCATACGGTAATTGTGAAAAAGATTAATTTACCATTCATCAATAAGTATTATACAAATTTTGACCCACAGAAATCCCTTAAAAAATACTGAGTACCAAATTAATACAGCTATACAAAAAGGTCAGTTGGCATACTTACAGTCCCAACTACTGGGAGATCTGACTCTGAGGACTAGGGAAGGGCCTTTTCTCCTTGGAAAGATGCAGTTTCTACCGTAGAATGTCTTCTAGATGTGCGGTTTGCTATAGACATTTGAACATACACAATCTAAAGGTTCTCAGGAATCTCTACACTCACTTGTTTACTGTAAATGTTTATCTTTGGTCGGTACATATGTCCGAGATAATATGGCAAATTTCCTTTTTGTGAAGTGAATCCAAACATAGCAAGCACAAAACAAATTTAGAAAAGAAATACAGGAAAATATACTTGTTTTCATGTATTGATACGATAGCATTTTAAAAATCCAAGTATATCTTTTATTGTAGTCTCATGTTTGATAATATTTATGTTATGTGTGATACCATATGTATGTAGAATAATATAAGTCTCTTATCCAAACAGGGAGAGAATTCTGATTGTTCACTCCTGAGGTAATTCCTGAATCTGCATCACTATGGTGAAGGCAAAAACAGCCATTATGAAGTACTGCAGACATTAGGAGCCTGGGCCTGTCCCCTGAGTTGGGAAAGTACATCTACTTATTAGCTGTGCATCCTTGGGCTAAGGACACACATCTCTTGGTCTGATTTCCACTTCTGCCAATGGAAACATCCCTTGAGAAAACAAAACAACCAGAAAACATGAAGCTCACCCTGGCTAAATTATACGGAGGAAACAGATGGGACAGCCCTGGCCAGCATCACCATGTGGGGAAAATGCCCACTTTTGCCGTAGCTCCCAGCTGAGTAGGTCACAATACACTCCATTCCTGGGGTCTAAGGTGTTATTCCAGATTTTCCTGAAGGGTCACCAGAAGGACTTTCTTCCCAAGAAATGATATTTCACAAAAGAGAAAGAAGATGAAGTGATCAGAGAAGGAAATGGGGTGAGGAGTTGCCGGGTGTTACCCAGAGGAGCACTCTCTGTTAGTGCCAATCTTTAGGAACCTGTACTTTTGGAACTGTATAGGCAATTTCAGATTAAAAAGTAATCACATATACCTAAACAGTCTCCTAGTGACATTTGGAGAACTGATTGTACAGGACAAGGGGTGGGACAGTGACTGGAGCTTCCCCATCCTTTCTAGGTAGCTTCAAAGTGTGATACTCAGTCTTCTGCATGGCATCCTGAAGTGTGCTAGAACCTGTGGGCTGGGGAGAAAAGGAAGGAAGTTTATGGCACAGAAGAGTAGTTTGAAATGAATAAGCAAGGAAATAGTCAAATGAATCCATTTCATTAGGTCTGCGTGGGAGATAGCATGGAACGGTGAAGCATGGTGCCCAGGTTTGCTTTCTATTGCCATGCTAAAACACGATAACCAAAAGTAGCCAGGGAGGAAAGGAATGGGTTTATTTGTCTTACATGGCCTGATCCCAGTCCCTCAGAAAGGGACATCTGGGCTGGAACTGAAGCAAAGGCTATGGAGGAACACTGCTTACTGCTTGGATCTCCATGGCTTACTCGGTTCGCTTTCTTATTTGGCTAAAACCTAAGCAGGACACATGGCAGAAGACACATGAATCAAAAGATGCACAGAAAGCAGAAGACAAGGACCATGAGACAAGCGTGCACCATTGGAGGTATGAAGAACAGAGGCTGCAGCTGAAGCAACCGAGCAATCTTCTCATATAAAATGTACCATAACCATTGTCAACCAATAGTTTATGTCCTTCCAGTTCCTGTAGGGGACAGAAGTGTCACTTCACACTGGGAATCTGCTGTCACACGAACTGCTTGGCAGTCATCTGATGTGCTTGCTGAATGCAAACTTCAGCACAGTCCGTAAATCTGTGTATGCTACAGAAAGTGCAATTTATTTTTATCTTTTCAGAAAAGAAATTGCTCTTATTTCATCCTTGAAACAGTACATGCTTGTTATATGTACTTTATTTGCATGTTTAAGCTTGATAATTCTCCAAATTCTACAACTTAATTACAAATTAATGTTCCCAAAATATAATGTTTCCAAAGTCAAAAGTAATATGAGAAATGTAAGTACCACAATGTTTCATCTTTCTTCTTTAGATTCTCTATAACTCTTGAACAAATGACTAAAGTCCTTAGCCCCTTCAAGAATGACATTGAATTATCAGTACTTGGCCATGAGACTGCCTCAAACGTAATCACCGCTAACTATGCTTAAAACACCAACAGAGCCTTAGAAAACATGCAGTGGATTTTCATCTCATTTAAGAGCTAAGGTTTCTTTTTCAATATCTGGAATTTATGAGATCAACTTACTGTGCATTATTTCAATGGGAAGGATCGTGGGGGGTTGCAGGCTCCCCATCTCATAACTACTCACAAAATGTGGAGTTTCTGTCAGCTCTTTTCCCACTGACATAGGAGGTGATCCTGTATTCCTTAAAACGTCACTTCCATGCCCTCCACCTGCTTCCTTTCCACAGGGTGGCAGATTGCAGGTCTCCACACATTAGTTTTCTAAGCAAGACTCAAGTCTGTGTCTGTGTGTCAGTGAGTGGATGTGTGCATTGTGAAGGCCAGTGCAGGAGGAATTGTCTTATTCTATGTTCTTCAGTTTCATTGCATTGAGATAGGGTCTCTCTCTGAATGAGACATTCTCCATGTCAGCAAAGGCAGCTGGCCAAAAAGATCTCAGAACTATCTTGTCGTTGTCCACAGTGTCAGGGAATCTCACAGGTTTATACTTTATCACTCTGTTTTATGTTTCTTTTCCAACAAAACAAAATTTTAAAAAATGAATAATCCTTTAGCCCTTAAGGATTAACCCTTAAGAAGTATCCTGAAAGTCTAACACTAATTAGAAATTGAAATGTGAATAAATGTAATTAGCAGAGAATGGAGACCACGCATTCAGATCAAACCTGAGCTAATGGTTCAGATGATCCCAGCCCTTTACTGCAGAAGACTTAAGCTTAGAATTTTTTACACTTTTAAAGAATTGCAGAAGAAGAAAGGGACAAAAAAACAATAGAAAAATGTATGGAAAGAAAAGAAGGAAGAGAAACAAGAAAGGGAAAAAGAGGAAGTGAGGAAGCAAGAGTATTGGCCTTAGAGATGACCCCAAAGTGCTCGGAAAGATGGGGGTGTTTAAACAAACCTCTGTGAGGAGAACCTCACAGTGCCCTGTATTAGAAAGTCAGCTGGCCTAACTCACAGAATGCCATATTGTATTAAGCAGTTAGTGCAAATGCATGAAGAAAGTACTAGAAGCAAAACCTACCCTTGATCCAAAGGAATATCTTACGAGATCATTTTCTAAATATTTTCTCCAGTGCAGCAAATATTGCTCATTACCTTCCCAACATAGATTCACTCTCATTTTGAGTCATCTGGCTCTGGGGAGAAGGGAGCCTACCTTCAGCTGGTACAAAGTGTCCAGGTGACAAAGCCAGGATAAAGACATTTACTGTAGGACACATGACAACAACTTGCTGTGTGTTTGATGTGTTTTAACCTTTGGGTGAAGTTATCATGCTCTGTAGCCAAAAGTCAGGGTGGAAAGTTGACAGAAAATAAAAATAAAAAAGAGTCAACCTTCAATCTACCTGCCTGGGAGTTAAAATGTTCAATAATGCAATTCCTTCTTGCTAGCCTAGTGTTAGGAATTGTCTTCATTCCTCTTCCATCCTAAAGCATTATGACACGCGTTTCATAGGAGACAGTACGCAGGGAAGTCGTCATGGTTGCCTCTGCCAGTCATCAACAGGAGATACAATTCCAGGAGATGCTGGTCTTGTCCTGATGGGAGGGAACACTCTGTTTACTCACCCATACACTCAAATGCATTATTGTACAACCTGGGCTAAACACATCTCTGGATGAACCTGGTTAGATTCGTGGTTAGCACTGGGTCATTCTAACCATTAATGAGTGATGTTACTTGTGTAAGGAAAAGGTTTATTTGGGCAGGGTCAATCAAATGGGTCGCTATTCTAAAATGAATATTACCAGTCACACTTGTGTTCTTTGACCCCCAGATGATAAGATGACCATCAGATTCCAATAAACATCCAGTTGCAGACTGACCTCAAGGACCAACAAGAAACCTTCCCAGAGGACCAAGCGAGTTTCAGACTCATGCAGCTCACACGGTCCCCAGACCCCTCCACTGTCTCCCTTGCCCTCCGATGCAGGCACAGCTCACGTCGCCCTGTCCAGCACACTGTGGGCTATGTGTATTATCACCCTTGCACAAAGTTACAAGAGTTTATTATAAATGTCTTGGCTTTTACAGCTCAAATTGAAGCTGTTAGTGGCCCTTGGAAATTCCTTCTGTGGCTTACTTTCATAGATAACACATTTCCCATGCCCACCCCTTTCCACGGGCTCCTTCAGAGATTTGGTTGAGGAAAACCACACAGGATTCTGAAATCTGTAGGCCAGGCACCCACATCACAGTGACTTGGATTCCCACAGTGGTGGCTTCTGGCCAGTCATCAAAGTCAGTGCTTTCTCTTATTATCATTCCTAACAGGAAATCTGACTCCCGTGAATATATATAATATTTTCAGTAGCTTTGGCTCATAACCATTAGTTACTTTGGATTTTATTTATTGTGCTTCTGGCATTTCTCTTAAATTTAAAACTCACCAAGAGGCTTTTAATTTTAATATTATATTATTATTTATGGGCAGTTGTAGACGGGTACTGGGAATAAGAGGGAGGAGGTTTTCATGAAAATTCCCATCACCATTCTTTCTCAGATCACAGAAATCACGGATTCTCTTTATGTTGTGGGCTGCATCTCAGTTTCAGATCCCAGAGTGCTCTTGCCTCTCTCTCCACAGTCATGGGCAGATTAGTTCACTCAAGAGCTTACCTGTTCCTTATTCCATTTCTCTTTCTCTAAAGGGAACCAGACATTTACAAAGGCCCTGGGGAATCTGGTGAGGAGAAAGGTACACCCCATCCTTGTCATCATGGGTCTCACATTCTCACAGAAGGGACAGATCTATAAGAAGAACATAAAAGTAATAGAAAAAGGGAAAAGGGAGGGGGAGGGAGGGAAGGAGGGAGGGAAGGAGAAGGAGGAGGAGAAGGAGAAGAAGGAAAAGGAGAAGAAGGAGAAGGAAGAGGAGGAGGAGAAGCAGCATCAGCAGAAGCATCAGCAGCAACCTGCTTTCAAGTACTGGCTAAGTATCTTAAAGAAAATGGCTCATTCATCCTTTGGATGGGATTGCTAGGGAAGGCTTCTTTGGATGGGTTGCTAAAAGAAGCTTCTTTGGGCAGGTGAGCTGTGGAGGCATCAAGAGACAGCTACATGAGCTCTGGAATTAAAGTCCACCAAGAAGAACCTACTCCATATCAGTCTTGCTAAGTACATAATAACTGTGTATAAAGGGCAATTAGTGTTTAGCTTCCAGCACTTCCGAGTTCAAAAATTTTTCCTTGAAAACTGACCAGTTTAATATTTGGGCACAAGTCTGAGAGGAAAGAACATTTTAGGGACCCCCAAAAGTACAGTCAACCTCCTGACCTAAAATTCTGTCCAGTGATATCTATTTTGGAATAGAAGTTCCAGGAAGCCCCAAGGACTGAGGACTCCCAGCTGCTCCTGAGTAAAGTGGACCAGATAGCATACACCTAAATGTGCTGCCCATTCAGTGCCCCTTTGACCTCAGACATTCCCATCTTCAGCTCTATGACCTCACATTGCTGAAGATCTATGATTCTCTCTCAGGAGTATGTGTTGGGGGATGGTTTTGTGCAATGTATATTTAGTTATTGATTTCTGTGCTCAGCGATCTGTTTACGGCCCAGATGTCAGCATTGTCATGATTACTGAATCATCTCCTAAATCAATGCTGTGAAAAGAATGCTCCCCAATTATCTCTTGTTGGTTAATAAAGAACTGATCAGCCAATGACTGGGCAGAGAAGGTAGGACTTTCAGTCTCAGGGGAGAGTCCCTAAGGGGAAGAGGAAGGAAGAGAAGAGGTAGCCATGGGGAGATGATCCAGGAGGAGTCATGATGAGCAAGTCACCAAGAGATTTGCTCTGAGAGCACGAATGAAGCAGTGCGAGCCAGGGCAGACTCAAAGTGCAAGTAACACAGGGTCTGTGGCTGGGAAGTGGATACGGCGTTAGAACAGATGAGTATCTAACCATTCATAGTGCTTAAAGCTTATTAATAAACTTAGTAGGCCTGTGTGCCAATTATTTGGGAGCTAGAATGAGACTATTCAACTTAAATTACAGCCTACAGGAATGTCCCTAGCAAAGTGCCAGAAAGCCCGACAGCATCTTGTCAGAACGCTCTTCTGTCTGCACCTGACCACACTGGCTCGATACTTTTTCTTTGTCAGCTCAATTGAATCTAGGACTGTCTGAAAGACTGGAGTACACACCTTGGGGTGTGTCTTTGAGGACACTTCTAAAGAGTATGAGCTCAGGGGAGAGGACTTCCCCTCCAATGTGATGGCATCATCTGATGGTCTGGGGCCCAGAAGGAAAAAGACAAAAGCTAGATTAGTTCATGTGTTCACTCTCTCCATGCTTCCTCGCCAACATGAAGATACTCCACCACACAGGGGCCACGCAACTGTAGGTCCTCTGAGACCATGAGCCCAAATAAATTCTTATTCTGTTTGATTGCTTTGTCCCATATTTTGCCACAGAGACAAGAAAGATTAATGCACTCTGGATAGCATGCAAATGCAGAACATTTTTCCTTAACCATCTGTAATAGGTCGGACAGTCAACACCTGGGTGACATGCATATATCCTCGTCCACAGAACCTGCAAATGTGACATGAGGTGAAAAAGGGGTCATAAAAGATTCCATTAGGGGTCATGGGTTCACATTGGAGGAGGTCAGACCCTAAATCTGAGGACAAGTTAGTTTCTCAGAAAGGAAGGGGAAACAGACACACAGGAACAGGAGCCTGTGACCAGGAAGGCAGTGGCCAGAACACTAACGCTACAGCCCAGAACTCCAGGGGCTCCTAGCAAGGAAAAAGCTCTCCTCTCCAATTGTTGAAGCTCTCTCTCTCTCTCTCTCTCTCTCTCTCTCTCTCTCTCTCTCTCCTCTCCTCTCCTCTCCTACCCTCCCCGTCCTCCCTCCCTCCCTCTCTCTCACTCCCTCCTTCCGTCTCTCCTTCCCTTCTTCCCCTCCTGTGCATGTGTGCATGCATGCGTGTGTGAGATCACATGCCAGAGGAAAGCTGTGGCTGTAACTCCTTAGGCTCCATCCATCTTTTAAAAAATTACTTTTTTTAAAGTCAAGGCCTCTCGCCAAGCCTGGAACTAATCAAGTGTGCTAGGTTGGTGTTCTAGTTAGAGTTTCTAGTTCAATACTGAAGTGCTGAGACCACAGCAGCCTGGAGAAGAAAGGCTTTCACGGTATTGTTCATCATCAAAAGAAGGGTAGGCCATGCCCCCATTTTAGGAAAGCAAACAGCACAGGAACCTGAAGGCAGGAGCTGGTATACAGGCCAATGGAAGAATGCTGATTACTGGCAAGCTCCCCATGGTTTGCTCTCTCTGCTTTCTTATAGAACCCACCATGGGTGGGCCCTCCTATCAGTAACTAATTAAGAAAATGCCCTACAGCAGAATCTTACAAAGGCATTCTCTCAAATAAAGCTTGCTCCTCTCTGATGACTATAGCTTGTGTCAAGTTAACATAAAACTATCCAGCACAGTCTGCTGACCGAAGAGCCCCTGAATCTGCCTGTCTCTGCCTCTACCTCCCTGGGGATGAATTTATAAGCACACAGTACCATCCTGGCTGTTTCTCAGGAGTTGAGTTCTGGTGACAAAGCCCAGGCCTCCTGCTGGCCTAGCAAACAGTTTTTCCAACTGAACTCTCTCCCCAGCCCTTTCTGTTGTTTTAAAATCTCACATTTGTGGTCATTCATTGTAGCAGGTATAGGTGCTCAATATATAATCGAAAGGGTCTGATTTTCTTAAAGTTAGGGAGTCAAACATGTATTTTATTGGGAACAGCTATTGACAACGGATGAAAGAGCTTAACAGAAGACACATACCATGGGCCAAGCTACAAGGGCTCAAATTCTCATTCAGTTTTGTCAAAGACTGTATTCTCAGAGGGCAGCTCCTGGCCATGCCCCATGTTATAAACCACAGCACAGAAAAATGGGAGGAAAACTGGATGAGGAATAAAGAAGACAGAGAAGGAGGAAAAGAGAGAAGCAAGAGAAAAGAAAAATAAAAGAGAAAATTGAAAAGAAGAAACCAAAAGACCAAGTTATACCCGGCTCCCTTTGGGAATTCATCTTTTGAAAGGTGAAGGCATTACCACAGTGCCAAACACAGAGTTAAACACCCTTGCAAATGATTACTGCCGTAAGCTAGTATTTTCTGAGCATTGTTGAGGGACATCTGAACACACTGAGACCACTCAGTTGTAGGTCTTGGGCCAAGCTGTGAATGTTTCAAAAGAAATCCAGAGAGCTGAGATGGAGGCTGGAGGAAGGGCTCAGAGCACTAGCTTTCTCTCTTTGCCAAAGCTAAACCAGCTGAGTAAACTTTGGGAGCAGAACCACAGGCTCAGTGAGGCCACCCCACCAAGAGCCTTGACTTGAGCCCAGGTTCCATCACATCAGGGCAGACCCAGACAATGCCTGCCAGACAGAGTGCAAGATGCTACACTTCTCTCACTGCCTGCAGACAGCAGAGTTCAGAGAGGAGGAAGAGAACAGCTGAAAGGGGATGCTGTAAGCAGAGGCTGTAAATGAACTTTCTCATCAGCCTGGAAATGAATTAGGACTCAACTTTCGTTCTTTTCCTTGCCTCCTACCACATTAAATCAGAGTTAAAATGAAAACTTTCCTCTCCATCCATGATTTACCGGGCTGTGTCCCGTGTGATTTGATTATGGGCAACCAAAGCGAAGATGAAAGGTACTGAACCAACCCAGACAGGTCTAGGTTCAACCATAGATGTGGTCACTTGAATGAGCTGGTTAAGGGTGACATTTGCCTACCTACATCTCAGGGTCCATGCTTGTAAGAAATGGAAGCCTCATTAGAGAAGGTGAGGGATGCCATCCTTAAAAATAACGATACAAAAAAATCAAAATAATGGTTATTGAAATACAAACACAAATTTTAGGTTCTGGCAAATTTCAAGTTTCTCTCTCTCTCTCTCCTTCTCTCCCTCTCCCTCTCCCTCTCTCTCTCTCTCTCTCTCTCTCTCTCTCTCTCTCTCTCTCTCTC
>NW_021620769.1:2469426-2472191 GCF_004785775.1 Grammomys surdaster | reverse complement strand
CTCTCTCTCTCTCTCTCTCTCTCTCTCTCTCTCTCTCTCTCTCTCTCTCTCTCTGTGTGTGTGTGTGTAGAAGGGGACATATATAACATTAAGATTAGGAGTGTGTTTATGTGAAAGCCAGGAGTTGATTTTAGGTATGTTCCTCAACTGCTTGCCAGCAACATTTTTGAAATGGGCTCTCACTGAAACAGGGGCTCACCAGTTCAGCTAGACTGGTTAGCCAGTGAGCCCCAGTTACCACAGGTTTAGGAGATGTGAGCTCAGGTACTCAGTATGCTTGAGTAGCAAGCACTTCATGGCAGGTCTGTCTTATGCTAAGAACATGAACTTTTGAAGTGATTATGTATAGAAACAGTTGGGCTATTAGACACATCTCAAAGGGACTGGGACCTGAAAAGTTTTACAATAATAACTTTAGGCTTCCTTAGTTTTAAATGAATTAATACAAAATGGATAAAAGTAAAAAACAAACAAAAATAAAACCTTGCCATATAACTATAGAAATAAATATAAGATACAAAGATGAGGCTGAATGACTTTTTAAATCCTATTACCAATATGAAAGTATATGTTAAACAAGAACAGAAAGAGCAAAACTGAAATATCGTATGTTGGCCATTTCTCATTTAAAAAACTTAAAGTAAAATAAAGAATGGCTGAGCATTACAGGATAAATCCATACCTCAAAACGGTGGCTTGGTTTTATGCCTTTTCTAATAATACATATATAATAATTGATCTTGCTTTTATCCTAGGATAATTTTGGCTATACTTTAATTTTCAGCATTTGTTCATTTGTGACATATGTGAGTGTCAATGTCATCTACACAGCATCCTTAGCAGAATTAAGGGCTCCTGTATTCAAGGATGTTCTAAGATCATGCACAGCAGTCAGTGTCCTTGCTACAAGAATAAGCAACTGAAAGGCCCCACCCTCTATATGTGGGGCACCTCGAGCTTCTTGTTATCTATAACTATGCTGTAGAAGAGACAAGTGCAGAGACTGGGGGCCAGTGTGGACCTGTCTGTGTGTGCTTGAGGCTTCCCCTCAAGCTTGGAGAAAAGTTAGGGAGAGGAGGAATAGGGAACTCCCTGACCACCTACTTCCCAGACTGGGGTCATTTTCACAGATCTACAGGGGGCTCAGGCAGGAGGCAAAGCCAGCACACTGACAAAATAACCAATTGCACTGTGCCAAGAGGAAATGAGGACTAAGAACTATAATGAGTTGGTAAGCAAGGAGCCACTGGGTCCAAGCAGAGACTGTGTCAGCGTGAGAGAACAGTGTCAGTGAGAGAGAACAGCAGCCCTGCTGGCTACAGCACAGGCCAGAGCCTTAATCTGGAAGTCACTGAGAAGCCCAATAAGTCAAAAAAAATGTGGCCACCTTTGGAGTAAAGGCAGAAGGCAAGAACATAAACTGTTCTAACTCCTGCAGATAACTCATGCAGATAAAACATGCCAATAGAGAGAGACAGCCAACATCCAAGAGACAGCGAGGGTGGCTTGCCAGGACATAATTACATTTAATCAAGATGGAAAAAAATGATGACCATGTGTCCCATAGTCCCAAATGAAACACACACACACACACCACACAAACACACACACACAAACTCTGCTCTTAAGAATGTCTGACTGTACATTCGCTCATCTCTCTTTATAAGCCTACTCTAAAATTTCTGGCATGGGCCTGAAAGTCATTAGTAATTTAGCTGAAACGTAAAATTTTACTGCAGCACGTTGGTAGCTATTATGAGGTATAAATCTGTGTGGCTCTGGCAGGTTGAATTCCCTCCTGCCGTTCCCCATCACACTACCATTGAAAGCACTGAACTGTGCTGGGGGTACAAGACTCACAATTTGGAGTTAAATTAGAGACATGAGGGCACTAAAATACTCTCCATTCTTTGTCTGTACCAACTGTTCCAAACTGCTTTCATAGGCCAAATCCTACCACGGAAAATGGGGTCTTCCTCAGGAAAATGGGGCTCTGTAAACTGCCTAGTTAAAAGCACACAGACCCTGCAGATCGACCAGACACAGCAGCATCTGCTCGCTTTTCCGACACTAGCTATTCTCATCCCTGGCAGAACGTGTTGGGAGGCAGTCAGAGACCTCCAGTTCCTCCTGCAAATTGTAAGGCAGTTTCCTTATAAAACAGAGCAAGAGAGAAATCAGAGAAAGCCTTGTTTTCAAGAGAATTGTCCTACAGTCTTATAGTTTGTTTTATAATTCTTGTTTAAGAACTCCTCAGAGTATTTAGGGTTTGGAGTATAAATGTAGTCTCGCAGTCAAAGTTTTATGTTGGGATACAGCACCAGTAACAGATATGACATCTGAGCCTTTACTGGTGGAGTGACATACTCAAATGCATATAGACTTGGGATTGACACCTGAGTTCTATGTCCTTAGCCAGGGATAGCTGGATTATGCTCTCTGCTAAACTTGTGTGTGTGTGTGTGTGTAGTCTGGAGGTATGCTGGATGGTGGTTACCCATGCCTATAATCTAGGTACTCAGGAGGCAGAGGCAGGCAGAACTCGGAGTTCAAGGACAGCCTAGTCTACAGAGGGAGTTTCAGGACAGTCAGATCTTCATCCTTCAACACAGAGAAGCCCTGTCTCAAATAAATAAACAAACAAATAAATAACCCACTTGTGTTCTCTGAATGAGTATGTAAGCGCTGAAAAGAGGTGTACACATTGATTATTCTCTCTCCTCACTGTCCACACTGCATCCTCACTGTCCACACTGCATCCTCAC
>NW_021620769.1:2467647-2469416 GCF_004785775.1 Grammomys surdaster | reverse complement strand
TGCCCACACTGCATCCTCACTGCTCACAATGCATCCTCACTGTCCACTCTGCATCCTCACTGTTCACACTGCATCCTCACTGTCCACAGTGCTTTTTTAGTATAGCAGGTAGAATCCATAAGTCAAAATAAGTTTTCTTCATCAAACTCTTTCTGTCAGGTATTTTGGTCAAAACAATGCAAAAGTAACTCAGGCATTGACCATCGAATCTAACAGCTGCCTAAATTGAATCTTTTCTTGGCCTCGTTTTCCTAGAAAACTGTTTAAATGCTGGTGAGGCTGTTTTTAATAAAATAAATTAAATGCTAAGAAAACCATTAAGCTTACTTATGACTGTTTCCAGTCAGTGGCACTGATAACAAGATAGCCAAATAGTTCCGCATTCCCCTGGTGCCTAAGCCTGCAGTGGAGTTACCTGAAGTGCAAATGGATACTGCTAATAGCATTGTATCCAGGGCCTTCTGGACTAAAAGCTTTTGTCAACTCTACCTAAGTTACTGGAAAAGTGAGACTTCTACCTTCTGCTGAGAATACTACGCATGTCAGTAACAACTACACATCTTTGCTAGATATCTTTTTTTCCAGTGAGAAATAGAAAATATTATTCAGTGTATTTAAACTATCATAGTGAAATCATTAAAAATAACATAATTAAAACTAGCACTGGAAAAGTAGGTTCTACATGAACTTTAATCAATTATATAGATCTTTTTTCCTCCCTAAGACCCACTAATCTGCAAGCCCACCTGTAGACACACACTTCTTCACTAATGTATTCAACAACAGCTTTGATGTTTCTAAATTTCCAGAAGACACTCAACATAGTCTGTTTGGGTGGATTAATATGTATCTGTGAAAATATTAACTAAGTATTATAACCTATGCATAAATATAGGAATTGGATTTACTAGATCATACCCTCTACCTCAAGAAAATCCTTTGGAATCTCTCTTTTTTCGGAATGACACAAGGTTTAAAACGGAAATCAGTGTCCTTAGAAAAGGGTGAAATGAATGTTGCAAAAATGAGCTAATCAATATTCACCATGGCAGCAGCTCCTTCACAGGGCCTAGGCAGAGCCTCCACTGAGAGCTAAGAACCAATGACACCTGACCTGTCAGTCTCAATGACACCTGCCAATCTTAAGCTCCTGCTCTGTTTGACCCCACAAACACTATAATATACATATGTACATGTATATGTGTATATATATATATATATATGTATATATATATATATATATATATATATATATATATATGTGTGTGTGTGTGTGTGTGTGTGTGTGTGTGCTGGATACAGTGCCAAGCTCCTCCTGCCTCTGTAGCTTCCTTATCAGTCTCTTCAAGAATTCATCCCACTGCAATGTACTCCTAACCTAGTGTTTCCAGGAAGTCCCCAGGGTATCACCTGCATATTGGGAAAGAAGAGTTTCTCTTTTTTCTAGAGTCTTTTGCCACCCTTCCTGTCTCACATTCAACCACTCATACTGGAGAAGTGAGTCTGCCTTGTATGATGCATCCTCGCTGCAAAGGAACACTGTGTGGCTTTCACTCCCTGTGTAACAAGTTGCTTTAGCTAACTGTGCTGGGTCCTTCAATGGCATTTCATAGACTTACAGTTTACTAGACCAAAATATCATGCCACTCCGTCTACGTTCTATCAATGCCCTCTCCCTATACAAGTGCCTGTCAAGATGCCTCTCCTCTGTATACCCCTACCTAAACACACACACACACACACACACACACACACACACACACACACAC
>NW_021620769.1:2457860-2467247 GCF_004785775.1 Grammomys surdaster | reverse complement strand
TATCTCTCTCCCAAAAATCTGGCTATGCTCCCCTATAGCTATCTATGTGAGACAGAGTTAACAAGAAAACATGCTCTGCTGTAGCCTTGCAACCTCCTGGCAACCGCAGGATAAGTTTATGGCCCTCTGAAAATGTACTTTTTCTTTGTGGATTTGAAGGGATCTCTCTCTCTCTCTCTCTCTCTCTCTCTCTCTCTCTCTCTCCCTCCCTCCCTCCCTCCCTCCCCCTCCTTTCCTCCCTCCTCCCCACCTCTTCCCTTAAGTCATCACTATAGCTGTCTATGGTTATGGTGCTATGTATTCCTGATACTCAGGGAACTGAAGACTCAATGTCTCTTTCTGGGCCTCTAACCCTGCAATACAAATACAAGAGATATTCTAATGCTGCTCCTTTTGGACACAAAAGTTCTCATATGCTAATAAAGCCTTTCTGAAGGTAATTTCACATCAGCTTCTTCCCAGGAACGTGCCTCCTCCTTTTCAGTTATAACAGTGCTCCAGTAATTTTTCTGAGGGAACACTCATCAATGTCAACTGTTTGAGTTTTTCACATAAAACGGGTTCTTCCTGTTCTATAGTGTCATGGGTGACAAATGGACTGTCACTTGAAACTCGCTGCGTTCCTCAAAGTTTCCTTCACTAACCCTTTACATGGCCTCTCTTCAGCCAGTTGCTAATGTCTCTTAGCAGGGATCAGAGGGGGAAATACAGACAACAAGCTCTAGTTACATATTTAACAAATAGAATTTATGGCTATTGAAGTTAGAAATTCTCTTTTAAAATAACTAAAGTTCTTTTAAGCATAAATGAAATGATAGAGTTAAAAAATGAATAATAAGATGACACAATATGTTTTGGAAACCGGAGCCTAAGAGGCAAAGTAAAGTGTGTGTCACAAAGAAATAAATCTAATTGTAAACCATCAGAGGGGATGAGGCAATGTGGATGTGGGAGAAGTACAGAGAGCATTTTAATTGGTGGTCTAATAAAGCCATTTTGATTCTCCTTGATGGATACAATTCCTTTCTCCAACAACTAGGATGGAGCTGACTTATTTCATGGGCAAGCCAATCTCTTCCTATTACTCCATATTCGTTGGCTTTGAGGTCTGGAGAGCTGAGCTCTAATCCTGAAGGATTCTTTATGTCTGGTTACTAACATGGACAGTGATGAGTTAACGAGGAGGCAGGCAGCTGGCCTATGATAGCTAAAACCTAAACTAGACAGAACAGTGTCACCTGTTGATACTTAAAAAAGTAAAAATAAAAGAATTTATGGCTCATTTCCTTATTCCTTCACGGATTTTGCTTGTAAAAATAAACAATATTTTCAGCATTATAAAAAAATACTTTAAAATACAGGTCAGAGTTTTACCTGTTCCATACTAACAAGACCTCAAATAGTATTAGTAGAGGCCCTCTCTGGAGGCAGTGGTTCTGAAGTCACCAACCAGCAAGGACACCCACACCTCAGCATGCTGTGATGCACCCCTGAGCATATCAGACCTGCAGGTTGGTATTAAATTCCTTATTTCAAAACATCTTATTCTTTGAACAGTACAGGTACAGGGGACAGAAATTTACATTATAAGAGTCTTTCTGTTACTGCTGAGTCTTTATTTCTCTTCATTATGTCCTTTCGAGGAACAGAAATGGTGACGTCAAATGAGATAAATCACTAGGGTGGTAAAATCCATTTACAAGCTCTCCTAGAAAATATTACAGACTTAAATTTTCTGTGTAAGCAATCTACTTAGTCCTAATATGCTTTAAAAGCCCATCACTCCTTGTAGACCGTAAAAGGAATCAAAGGAAATGTCTTCATCTGGTTAATCTTCATAAGAGGACTTGAGAAAGAATGAGCACAGGCTAGATTCAACTCTTCTGGAAGAAAAGGACTAGTATTCCTGTGTGCCTCTCTATGGGACATCTTCAGTGTGTTTGGTTACAATATTGTTGCATATGACAGGAGTCATAATTCAATATTATACTATGTATCCCAAATCTTGTCTAGAAGAAACTACTCAATGATAGTTGAGTATTCATTTTTTTCATGTATAATTTTAAAGCCATCAGAAAACAATCTGACATTAAAGTGCCCTACACCCACCAATAGTGTGCAAGAATTTTTGTTGCCAAGATAAATTCATAAAAGAAAATTTAAAATAATAATAAGAAAAAGATTTATTTGGGCTCATGGTTTTCAGATGTCATTCTGTCATACCAAGCAGGGCGTGGTAAGAGAAGAGACATTCAAAGTATGGCGGCCAAGAAGTAGGGGGCGGGGGATATAGATAGAGAAGAAGAAGAGAGAGAGGGAGAGAGAGAGAGAGAGATTGACTATATTGTGATTCTTCATTTTTCCTCTTTACTCCACCAGAGCTCCCAGCTTATGGGATGATGCTATCCATATTACACATTCAGGATAAGTCTTTCTCTCTTAATTAGTTACTTCTGGAAACTCTGCCTGTCACAAACATACCAAAAACTGCATTTCATTAATTTCCTAAGAATTCCTCAAACTTGTCAAGCTATAAAGAACAACCACCACAAATCTGTCCCTTGCCAATTTGATACCTCAGTACATTTTCTTAATACCATTATACTCACCTTTACCTCACAATGGTTTATGTTCATCTCAAACTGCAAAGTTCATTCATCTGTAACAGTACTTACAGTTCCAGAATTGTTCAGAAGTTCAAGTTCAAAGCCTCTCCAAGTCTTAGAGCTAATTCTTAGCTGAGAGCAGCTGCAAAGTCAAAACAAGTTACATGTTTCCAAAACACAGTGTGTAGGACGAGCATTCTCAATCCAAATGTGAAGATAGGGACAAAGAAAGGAGGGGAGGAATCAATGCAAGACCGAGCAGTAAATATTGTACAGTGCTGTGTGGCATGGTGATGTATGTTCCCACGGGCCTGGGCATCCCTGACCCTGTAATCTTGGGATTTGCATCCTACACAGTCTTTTCCTTGGGCTGACTCTGCTCACTCTTGTGACTTTCCCAGTAGACACTCCTGACATATTTCACTTTCTAGGGTCTCCATATTTCAAGACTCACTTCTATAGGTTTATATATCAGCTTCTCCAGTACTGGCTGTAGGAATCTGACCTCCTGCTCGCTGCCTACCTACAAGGGCCTTCCTTTGAAGTCCGAATGAGGACTCCCTAACCTTGTAACCCTTACATTCTAAGTCCCTGAAAAAAACAACATCACGTGCATACCAGCGTCTATCACTATTTCGGACAGCAGCCAGACCCCACTGGATGTCAGCAACGGGTAGACTGATTTCCTGGATCTCTGAAGGTAGAGCAACTTTTCTCTCGGTAGCTAAAGGAAGGCACTCCATTGCAAAAGGAAATACTTTAAAATTATTTAAAATGTTACACTTTTGACAATGGATGGGACCCAACTGATTTCTGACATGCCCTCAGGGTATCTTCTCCATTGTCCTAGTATACACTATGTGGCTGCTTCCAAAGAAATGTAATCTCTTTTACAATCATACCTGACATGGCTCTGACTTTACATGTGCTTCTTTGGTGCACATACTACATGCTTTTAAAATCATTCTCTTCTGCCTTTTGTTCCAGATTCATACTATAAACTGGCAAAAGAAGTGAGCCAAACCAATGCCCATCTTAAATTCAGGGTTGCCTTTTGTTTCCTTTGCCAGGTTAATTAGACCCTAACCTTTAAACACATCCTCGTGTGAGATCTAAAGGAATAGACACAGTGTAGGTGAGTTCTTGGGAAACATCTAATACTAACACCCTCTTGTTCAGTTCCAAGTAGGGTCCTTATTCCCACTTGAAATCTCATGAACGTGGCCTTTCCTCTTCACATCACGTCAGCATTTGGTCTGCTCTTCTGAGCTCCCACCAGAATCATCTACTGAGTTTTACTTACAACAGTCTTGGGCTTCTTTAGCATAAATATGCATGCCTTTAAAAATTCTTCCCATAACCCAGTTCCAAAATTAGAAACCACATTGGCAGGTAAAGCAGTTGCCCCACTCCTGGTACCAATTTTCCATATTAATCACTATCAATATTACAAATGGATACCACCATGGCTGTCAGATGAACAGTTGAAGGGGAAGGAGACTGATCTTGACTCGTGGCTTCAGAGCTTTCAGTCATTTTGGGGCAGGAATAGAAAAGCAGAGCCTCTTATATCATGGCGGCCAGGAAGCAGAGAGAAGGGATTGCCTGTGCTAGCTGACTTTCCCCTTCTCTTGTATCAAAGCCTCCAGGCAGTGTGATGGTGACAGCCACATTCAGGACCAGCATTTCTTCCCTAGTGAATTGTTTCTAGAAATGTCCCCGCAGACACATTCACAGTAATAGTCAAGATTAGCTGTAGTAAGTTCCTTCAACCGCTGAAATCAGCTGTGCTAGTTTTCTGGGGTTCTTTCTAGAACAGCAAGAATATTAAGTTAGAAACTGAAGTCATTAGAGACACTGTGTTAGAGAAGGCACTTCAGAGTTACAATGTTTGGTCAGAATAGTAAGTAAGTAAAGGACACTGACAACTTCTCTTTTGGCTCTGACTCCAGCATCTCCTGCAGGGTCTGATGTGTCACATTCAAGAACTAACAACTGAAATATGAATAACAGCATTTATTTCCAGAATTTGACTCATTTTGCTTTTGTCTACTAGAAATTTTGTATTAGTGGTGAACTTTTCACTTCTAATCCACGTTACTAAGTTGGTTTCATTGCAAGCCTGCCATTCACCCATTTTATAATTTATCCATGAATGTTCATTGAATATTTTTCTGAGTTATGATCTAAACCAAATGATATAAAACATGTTGCTATATTTAAGAATATGTACATAAGAATTTTTAAAACATGGCAGAAAAACCATAGGCCACTTTCTTTGCTTTGACTCTTGATTCGTACTTGAACTTTTAGTATGGGTAAAATCAATATAACCTTTGAAGGATTAATCACTCTTTAAAGGGAAAGTACAAAAACATTTCCCATATCTACAAGTTTTCTATTCATCTGCTGTATTTTGTTTTCAATTCTCTTTGGAACTCTCCAGTTATAAACCAACTGAAATGATACATCTCGGTTTAGCTGCATTCAGTGTCCATGGATCTTTTCAATTTTATGTCAGAGACTAAAAAAAAAAAAATTACCGTAATTCATGACATTCTTCACTTTAAGGAGTATTTTGTATTATTTTGGAGTTTATACATATTTGTTGAATATCAAATTTCTTATGATTGGGACCACGAATTTACATGCTCTAACAGTGCTCCCCCACACCATCAACACAGGCTACATGCACAGGATTCTCATCCTACAGTGGGTCTCTTCACAGCTCTCCTATCTGGCTTATTACAACTGACACTTTAGATAACCAAAGGTCACTTTCCCTTTTTGACAGTTTTATGAGATTTTCAAAGAAGCACTGAGGTTTGGGTGCCTTTTGATGGAGCTGGGCAGTGAGCAAGCAATCCTCAAGATGTCAGGCCCTTGATGAAAATACATTTTGCCCCATATTTTTGTTTCCTTGAAGAGCTTGGATCATTTCATCTGCCCTTCATGTGGTTTGTGTTGACAGCCCAAAAGTAAAATATAACTATGCCACCTGAAAGTCCCTTTTGCTCTCTTAAAGTATTTTATGACGACAACAACGATGACAAAAACAACAAGGGGTTGGGGAGGTCCCTTCTGTAGGAAGATCTAGGCTGTGTCTATGCTGGTTATTCCAGCCTCCCCAGCCAATCAGGTGAGACCAGGCTGAAGGTTTCCCTGCTTTCCAAGAAATCTTAGAACCCAAACAGAGTCGATTCGCAGCTAGGGTTTCTGTCCCAGCAGCACTTAAGAGGCTGCCTGTTTTCTGACACTATGGGACAGGTATCGGCAAGGTGCTGCCCACGCTGCTTGCACAGAACTGACATCCTTCCACAATCACAAACAACTTTGTGCTTACTTAGGATTTCTTTAGAGGACCTCTTCCCAAGTGCTGACCTGGATTAACCCTACTTAACTTGTTGAAAATGAAGGGATTATGGGAGAAGGTATATGGTCACGGGCCACTGATGAATTAGACTCTCCCTTGGTGGTGTTTCCTTAGGTCTTTGAAGTGTGGATTGAAGGCAATCTTCCTTAATGTCCCCTCTTAGGGATCTTGTTTCATTTACAGAAGCCAGTCCTCTGGAGAGAAGCAAGAGTAGGAGAAGGCTGGGTGGCACTTGTTTTGCTTATTAATCAAAAGCAAGAAGTGGAGACTTTCCTTCTTTACTATGCTCTGGCTGTCTCCAGCAACATCTATCTAAAGGTCCTGGGGTTTTATTTCATTGTAAAAGTTGGTGCCTCTGAAGGAGCGGAGACACGAGGCCCTCTCTCCACTGATTTCCTAGTGGGAGCAGTAAATGTATGTGTTTTCTCTGCGATGGGAATTCACACTCTGGAGGGGAGTTTTAGGGAAACAGTAAGGGTATTTGCAAAACTTGACCACCAGGTCAGGCACCGCAACATTGTTTATGAACTGAAAACTTGCAAAAGCAGATAAAAACAAGGCATATTCTCATGCCGACAAAATTGTCATAAAGACCACACACCAGTAAAGAGCCCGGGGTTGCCTGATTTTGCTCAACATTGTGTGTCCACTTGAAACACAGCCACATCCTACGTCAAGTGATCTCCTTTTAATGTTTGAAACACTAATCCACACAAAGTAAGCATAGGCTTACTTCATGCAAGTAACAGAACAGTTCAGAAATATGAACAGTTATTTTGTGGTGGTTCATAAATGAATATTTTAACATTTTCTCACTCTTTCTACTATACTTATGCATTAGTTAATATACAATTTATAACATTCTTGCAAGGGGAGATGGAGTTATTATGATTTGTTTCTTAGACAAAAGAGGTCAACAAGAACTTATAGGCAGTGGGCTAGTGACAGAAGCCTGCAGGCACACAGGACAAAAGCCATAGGCAAAAAATTGAACTGCTTTCAGACCTGAGAGCTGGGCTCAGATCCACTCACATGGTTACATTCTCTAGGACCCATAAGCTCCTTCTACTCCTCAGGGACTCAGTTTCCACGCATTCATTCATTCACTCATTCATTCATTTATTGTAGTGTTGAGGATTGAACCCAAGTGCTTACACCTGCTGGGCAATCACTCTACTTCTGAGCTCACTTTACTTTCCTTCACCTTTGAATGAGGACAGCAGTACCATTCGATGTATCTCATCGGGTTATTATATACACCAGGGGATATTCACAAAAACCTTGGACAAGTGTGTATGGCTACTAGAAGACACGGGAATTCTAGTCAATTCAGAGGTGACTTGGGGTCCATCCAGTTAGCCAAGAACGGTCCCAATCATATCTGCTTTCTGTGTGTCTTTAGCTCTCTTCTGCACTAACTAGGAATTTTGCTCAGTGACTTCAGAATAGCTTGTTTCTCTGTTTCCACCCATGCATTCAGCTCTGCCAGACATGCAGGAAGCCAAAAACAGCCAGCTCTGTTTTCCTACATTTACTGCCAGTAACCCAGTGAGCCTGCTGCTGTCTGCACACCTGCATGGAGAACGGCCTCAGGCAATCCCACTGCATTTTGAAACCCTTCCTCGTCAGTGTTAAATATGCCACACTATATACCGCATGCTACGTCTTCATTTCTCCACAAGATTGTCACATCATCCACAGGAAAGCCTTGCCCTCTTACCTTACATATCCATAATACACCAAGTTGTCACTGCAGAAAATAACAGCCCTCCACTTGGGAGAGCACTTTTATCGCTGAGATTTTCCATTCTTGACCCTAGACTGGTAAAAATGAAAGCCTAGCATATAGCTTGTTATGACTGAAGGATTATATGCCTGACCTCGTAGCCCGAGTCGTGTGGCCTGGTTTTCAAGCTTGCAGGAAGGAATCTGGACTTCCATGGAAGAAGGGAACTTTCTCAGGTAGGTAAAGATACCTTCCTCTGCTTAGTCAAACAAGAAACAAACAAAAAGAGAAAAACCAGCTTCCTGATAGGAAATAACTAATAGGAAATTTCCTGATAGGAAATGACATGTTGGGTGTGTGCCAAGTTACATCAGTATGTGGGATCCAGCTTGCAAAGAGAATAAAAGTGATTTTAGGACAATGAATGTGTGTTGTCGACCCTCCTGGTGAGCATTAGGCGGAGTTTGGCTGACACTGATTTTGATACCCTGGTACTCACTTGCATACCATTCTAAATCATCTCAAATATGGTAAACAACACCCCAAGAACAGCATCATCCCCAGGAGACAAAGGGACAATGTTTGTGAAAGTGTTGGTATTGGTGCTTCGTTTAAAAAGCAATAGAGTTGATTGTAACTTCTTCCAGAGAAGGGGACTGAGCACTGAATGCGGCCTTTAATCTGAGGCTTGGGGACAGGTGTGCTCCAACAGGCAGGCACAGGTAGTGGAGTGTGAGGCTGCCCTGGACAGCCTGCCAGGAGTCTTCAACACTGTCCCTCGGGAAGCTGCCTCCACGCAGCGGGCCACTTTGATCTCTGCTGAGACTGCTCCAAGGATGCCTTAGTGTTCTCGGTGTCCGCGAGTTCATTTTACAACATCATCAAAGCAGCATTCACACTGAAGACGAACAACCTGGCCTCTATTTGAACAGCTCGCAGCTTCCCGGCCGCCTGATTCATAGAACCTGCTAAGCAAAGAGAGCTAAGAAACAGAGTACAAAGTGAGCCGAGAAGAGACTGGGCTGGGAGGTGGGAGGGGCGGGGCGGGCAGGGATAGGATAGGGGAGGTGGGGGCGGGGTTCTCCGGTGTCTGCTGGTGGCCTGCACCACCCAGCACCAGGACCGCAAATTGGAAGCTCTTTTCTAACTGTGAGACCACTGCAGTACTCAGTGTTAGCGAATCGTGGTCTAGTTAATGGTGCACCACCAGCTTTAAAAGGATCACAGAAATAGCAAACAGATTTATCAGAAGACAGGGAGAAAGAACAAGCCTCCTGAGAATCTCAATAAAACAACACAAGCAAATGGGTTTGTAAATCAAGCTTAAAAGTAGTGGAAAGACCCGAGGAGATGGCTCGGAGGGGAAAAGAGCTTGCTGTGTGTGAGGAGCTGAGTTCAAATCCCCAGAGCATGTGTAAAAAGCCAAGCATGATCATGGTCACAGACCTGTTCCTCAAGTCTATAGGGTACAGGGAGATGGAGGTGGAGAATTACTGGGACTGGCTGATCACCAGCATATCTCTGGGTTAGTTAGGAAATCCTTTCTCAAGAGAATAAGGCAGACAGTGATGGAGCAAGACATCCTCCTCCATCCTCCATCCTCCTCTGGGTTGTGTGTAAACATATGTGCCTACATAACACACACAGCCTACATACATGCCTACATAACACACACAGCCTAC